>NC_022031.1:20315371-20341501 GCF_000317375.1 Microtus ochrogaster | reverse complement strand
GCAATGCTCTTAACCACTGAGCCATCTCTCCAGCTCTTATCTTTGTTTTAAGTTGTTTTTATTGAGCTATATGTTTTTCTCCACTCCCATCCCTTCCACTCTCCTCCCCTTCTACCCTCTCCCATGATCCTCATACTCCCAATTTACTCAGGAGATCTTATATTTTTCTATTTTCCATGTAGATTAGATTCTTTGTTACCTAGGTTCTCTGTGAATTATGGGTTGTTTTTTCTTTGTTTTATGTCTAAAAGCCATGTATGAGTGAGTACATATTCTATTTGTTTTCCTGGGTGTAGATTATGCCATTTAATATAATGTTTTCTAGATCCATTCATTTGCCCACAAATTTCAATATGTCATTATTTTTTTCCGCTGTGTATTGCTTCAGTGTAAATGTACCACATTTTCCTAATCCACTCTTCAGTCGAGGGAAATTTAGGTTGTTTCCAAGTTCTGGATCTGACAAACAATGCGGCTATAAATGTAGCTGAACACATGTTCTTATGCTAGGATTGGGCATCCTTTGGTTATATACCCAAAAGTGGTATTGATGGGTCTTGAGGAAGGTTGTTTCCTAATTTTCTGAGAAATCACCATACTGATATCCAAAGTGGCTGTACTCCCACCAGCAATGCAAAAGTGTTCTCCTTAATTCACATCCTCTTTGTCATAAGTTGTCATCAGTGTTTTGGTTTTGCCCATTCTTAAAGGTATATGATAGACTCTCAGACTTGTTTTGGTTTGCATTTCTCTTTTGACTAAGGATGTTGAGCATTTCCTTAAGTGTCTTTCAGTCATTTTAGATACCTCTGTTGGGAGGTGTCTTTTCTATTTAGGACTATACCATATCTTATTAGATTATTTGTTCTTTTGATGACCAATTTCTTGAGTTTTTTGTATATTTTGGAGATCAGACATATGTCCGATGCGGTTTTGGTGGAAATATTTTCCCATTCGGTAGGTTGCCATTTTGCCTTGTTTTACAGAAGCTTCCTAGTTTCCAGAGGTTTCACTTATTAATTGTTTATCTCAGTGTCCATACTACTGGGGTTATATTTAGGAGGTGGTCTCCTGTGCCAAGGTATTCAGGAGTACTTCCTACTTTCTCTTCTATGAGATTCAGTGTAGTTGGCTTTATGTTGAAGTCTTTGATCCCTTTGGACTTGAGTTTTGTGCATGGTGATAGATAGGGATCTGTTTTCATTCTTCTACATGTTGAAATCCAGTTATGCCAGCACCATTTGTTAAATATGCTTTCTTTTTTTACATTTTATAATTTTTGCTTCTTTGTCAAAAATCATGTGTTTGTAAGTGTGTGGATCTGCGATTTGCTTCCTTTGGTCCTCTTGTCTGTTTTTATGCCAATACCAGGCTGTTTTCAGTACTGTAGCTCTGTAGTAGAGTTTTAAGTCAGAGATTGCCATGCCTCCTAAAGTTCCTTTACTGTACAGGGTTGTTTTGGCTATCCTGTTTTTTTTGCTTTTCCATATGAAGTTGAGTATTGTCCTTTGGAGGTCTGTGAAGAATTTTGCTGGGCTTTTGATGGACAAAGAGGCAAAAAATATTAAATGGAAAAAAATAAAGCATATTCAACAAATTTTGCTGGCATAATTAGATATCAACATGTAGAAGAATGAAAATAGATTCATATCTATCACCATGCACAAAACTCAAGTCCAAAGGGGATCAAAGACCTCATCATAAAGCCAGCCATACTGAACCTCATAGAAGAGAATGTAGAAAGTATGCTTGAATCTGTTAGCACAGGAGACCACTTCCTAAATATAACCCCAGTAGCACATGCACTGAGAAAATCAATTAATAAATGGAACCTCTTGAAATCGAAAAGCTTCTGAAAAGCAAAGCACACAGTAAACAAGATGAAATGGCAGCTTACAGAATGGGAAAAGATCTTCCCTAACACCATATCAGACAGAGGTCTGATCTCCAGAGTATATAAAGAAATTGTTTATTGATACAATATCAAGAAATTGGTCATCAAAAGAACGAGTAATCCAGTGAGAAAATTGAGTATAGACCTAAACAGAGAACTCTCAACAGAGGTATCTAAAACTGACTGAAAGACACTTAAGGAAATGCTCAACATCCTTAGTCAAAAGAGAAATGCAAATCAAAACAACTCTGAGATTCCATCTTACACCTCTAAGAATGGCCAAGATCAAAAACACTGATAACCACTTATGCTAGAGAGGTTTTGGGGTAAAGAGAACACTCCTGCACTGCTGATGGGAGTGCAAGCTGGTACAACCCCTTTGGATGTCAGTATGGCGATTTCTCAGAAAATTAGGAAACAATTTTCCTCAAGACCCAGCAATACCACTTTTGGGTATATACCCAAAGGATGCTCAATTATAACACAAGGACATGTGCTCAACTATGTCCATAGAAGCATTATTTGTCATAGCAAGAACCTGGAAACAACCTAAATGCCCCTTGACCAAAGGAAAGATAAGGGAAATGTGGTACATTTACACAATGGCGTACTACACTGCAGAAAAAATAATGACATCTTGGGATTTGTAGGCAAATGGATGGAGCTCGAAAACATCATATTGAGTGAGATAACCCAGACCCAGAAAGACAATTATATGTACTCACTCATAAGTGACTTTTAGACATAAAGCAAAGAAAACATGTCTACAATCCACAATCCCAGAACATAAACAACAATGAGGACCCTAGAGAGACAAACATGGATCTAAACTACATGGGAAATAGAAAAAGACAAGATCTTCTGAGTAAATTGGGAGCATGGGGACCATGGGAGAGGGTAGAAGGAGAGGAGAGAGACAGGAAGGGGAGCAGAGAAGAATGTAGAGCTCAATAAAATCAATAAAAATATGAATACAACAATTACAGTTTGGTTGAACCACATTGCCATGCTACAACCACTATGCACATCTGTACTTTAACAACCACTTATCAGTGAAAGGAGGAGTTCTTTTTTTCCATTTATTTATTTATTTATTTATTTATTTATTTATTTATTTATTTATTTCTGTCACATTCTGAGACAATGGGGATGTTCTTTCGGGAATTCACCAAGGCCAGCTGGCCTGAGTCTGAAAAAGCATGGGATAAAACTGGACTTGCTGAACATAGCGGACAATGAGGACTACAGAGAACTCAAGAACAAGGGCAATGGGTTTTTGATCCTACTGCACATGCTGGCTTTGGGGGGGCCTGGGCGGTTTGGATGCTCAACTTACTAAACCTGGATGGAGGTGGGCGGTCCTTGGACTTCCCACAGGTCAGGGAACTCTGATGGCTCTTCAAGCTGATGAGGGAGAGGGACTTAATCAGGGGAGGGGGAGGGAAATGGGAGGCGGTGGCGGGGAGGAGGCAGAAATCCTCAACAAATAAATAGATTAAAAAAAAAAGATTTCTGTCTCTTCCCTGCCACCGCCTCCCATATCCCTCCCCCTCCCCCAATCAACTCCCCCTCTCTCATCAGCCCTAAGAGCAGACCAGGTTCCCTGCCCTGTGGGAAGTCAAGGACCCCCTACCTAAAGGAGAAGTTCTTATGGTGCCATAGTGATCTGTTAGAAACTTGACAGATGTGAGGAGATACAGGATAAGAGGGAATCCTTTTTTCAGTGCTGGAATGTAGGAGAGACTCCACAGAAGAGTGTTTCACAGAAGAATTAGACAGCTTAAAAAGATCTTTCATCGGAGTTGGGGCTTTGCAGGCTAAACTGAACTTGAAGACAAAGAAACAGAAAGAAAGCATTTCAGTTGATACTGAGAACAGAGAAAGGTGCAGTCACTACGCTGCTGTTCTGGTATCCACAGCAAGGACCAGACTAGAGTATAGCAAGTTGCATTGGAGAAGAGAAGGAAACTGAAGACTAATATGAGATACTATGGTCGTGCAATGGTGACAAAATGCATAGTAGACCCATAGAGGTGCAAGAGAATAGCACGTTATATAAAGAGTTTCCTGCAAGAAAAGCTATGTATCATCTCTCTACTCCCTTCTACTCCAGCCTTTTTTTTTTTTTTTGTCTCCTAACTAGTAGCCTAAGTCTTCTGGTTTGCTGCCTAGACTTCAGTACCTAGGACCATTCTTGGCCCATTTTACTTTTCTGGATGGATTATTCTGCCATTCAAATGTTTTTTCGTGGGTTCTTCCTGATCTGATGAAAGCCAATTGTTTTGTTTGTGTTTCACATTCCAGTGGGGAGGCTTTCTATACATGTGTTCTTGAATGAGTCTTTTTTTCCCCCTATCATTTGCATCTGCTTGTGCTGGTATTTGCAGCATGCTTGTAAGTCAGCAGGCTATTGTGGCAGGAGTGAGAGGTGGCATAGGTTAAGTCTGAATAAATTTCAAAGGCTCCCAAATTGCATTTGCATGGTCAAGGAATGGGCCCCTTAGTCATACTAATTCACTATGAACTAACACTGATTGAGAGCATAGGGCATATTAGGAACCGTGCTTAGCAATCTGTATTCATGCGCTTATTTTATTTTCACCAAAGGCTTGTTTTATTTAGTCTTCTTATTTATTTATTTTTATTTCTTTTAGTGGGCAAGAAAACTGATGCTTAAAAAAAAAAAAAACCTGCTCAGCTTACAAAGATCCTAAAGTTAGTTAGGAAACTGGTTGCTGATTCTGGTTTACAATTTAAATTATGAACCACAGTTCAGGATGAACATAGGTATAAAGTCATAATAGTCATGGGCTCAGTCTTGGAGATGAAGACCAGGGAAATTATCCTGCCCCCATTTCCAGGCTGCTGGTTGTACCTGCTCCATTTTTTAGTAGGCACACAGATAATATTAGATCTCAGTGCATAGCCACAGGGTGGCATTCTTTCTGCTTAATGTAAAATTATCAAGCAAAATAGAACGATTTCAATTAGTAACAATCAATAGTAGGTTATGACTCTTTCATGAGGTTACCCTTGCCCATTGGCATGAGAAAGTCACCTTCATTTACACTTTAAGTAATCTGATAGAACCCCAATCATGAATTCCCAATATCTGTGCTCCTAGCTGAGACCAAACTCATGGTTCCCAAGTGCAGAAGACAAAGCCCGACAGCGGATGCATTAGAATTAAGTTGGCTCCTACCATAAAGCTGCACATAAATATTCGACTGGCTCCGCAAGACTCAATATTTGGTTTCTGAACCTATTAATATATAATGAGGATACGATGTAATTAATATAGTTTGTTTTGATTTTCTGTTAAATCCGCTTTAGTAGTAAGAATGTAGGGTAATTATTCAGAAAGCCTTTTCAACAAATGTCAGTTTTCATTGATTAAAAATCAAGTCAGTGCTTCATTTATTTGAAATGATATTTACAAGCATGCTTTAAGCAGAAATGAATAATTATCAGATTATTGAGCTGCAAGCAATCTGCAAAGAATTGTCTATTTTTTTTTAACCAAGGCTTGATTTCAAATAATGCCAGGAAAAAAATCTGAAGAGTATTGAGAAGTGCCTGATTCTGTTTGAGGATTTTAATTGTTAGCTGGAATATGAAGCCAGTAATTCTCCTTTGTTGGTTGCAAAACTGTCAGGGTCTGAAATATCTGGTAGAAGAGGTCAGACCCAGGCATTGTTTCTTGGGAGGGCTGTCAAGTTGTTTATCATACTGTATCTCTGCAAACCTGCAATTTTACTCCAGGTAGTGGTGGTTGTCCTGAGACAGTTTAGGGATTTCTCCTCTCTGTGTGATGCCTTTTGTTTCTCTGTGTTGACTTTTCTTTCTTTCCTTTTCTTTCTCTTTATTGCATAAACGATGGAAAACAAGTGTGTCATCTGTTACTAAACGGAGTTGTGCAGTTGGAAGCGTGAATTCTCAGCCATTTATTATTGTTTTTTCTGGGAAAACGGAATGCAAACAAGAATTCAAACAAATGTAGCATGGTGCACGTTCCTAATTACAAACAGACATGTATGCATAAATCAAACCCTGGCAGTGGAAAGAATCTAAAATAATGATCAGTGCATAACTCTTATTTAACATAATCCAATAAGGTGAAAGAAACTCACCAATTATGCTCTTTTTCACATACTCACGATATTCCACACCAGCCACTCTTATAGTTGCTTCTAACATGACAACAAGAAAGTCCTCAATGTCACATTCAAGTCAGGAACCGATAGTGATAGGTGGCTGATGGTGAGAGGGACCATCCGGGAAGATGGGACAAGTCTGTGAGTGAGAAAGACTTGACAGGGATTTTTAGTTCTCTGACTGATGTGACCAAAAATCTTTTTCAGGAAAAGTACGGTTGAGCAAATGTATAAAGAGTCATCTGGACGTCTGGGGAAGAACATTCTGTCTTTATAGAGCAGTGTGTCAAGGCCTTGCTGTGCGGATTGCCTGGTTGTGAAGAGCACAAAGAGGCCAGTGTAGCTGGCACAAGATAAAAATGGAAGCTAGTAGGCCAGACTGAAGATCAAAATGAATGATCCTATGGTGGAATCCGGGCTTTTTAACATCCCACACCTAAATGGAGCAGTTATAAAAACCGTAGGGAATGAAGCTGCTGACTTGGCATACTGCTCATGTCCTTCTCTTTAAATCTCTCGGTGGAAAAAACAAAACAAAACAAAACAAAAAACAAAAGTCAGCAAGCAAGTGAAAAAACAAACAAACAAACAAACAAAAACAAAAAAGCCAGTTCATTGAGAGCCACCACAGTCTATGTGTGGACTGGAATTCAATTGGACTTTTATTAACTTGACCTGTCAAATGAGCCCACATGATCTGACAACATTATTTTAAAGAAGGGAGTTAGCAGGGGAGAGGAACATCGGTAACCAGAAATGTGATCATTCAGTAATAACCGAGAATAGTGCTTTGTATAACTATATGAACGGAATGTGACAGAGTTTTTAGGTCTTTTTCTATTTTACTTAATTGAGATATTTTAGCTATTGTTTTCTTTTGGAAAAAATGGACCAACATCTTTGTACATGGCTCCTGGGTCTCAGTATATTATATTTCTGTTTTTTCCAAGGGCTTTGCTTAAATATTATAAGAGGGTCATATGATAGACTTGATTAAATGACTAACTTAAGGCAGTGGAGAGGGGAGTGAATAAGAATTTTCTGGTTATACTTTTTTGGCCAACCACGTTGCTTCCTTTGTCCTCAAAATGATCATTGCAAGAAATCTTCTATGGGCTTCTGAGTTTCGCTCCATCTCGTATCCATTGAAAGGGGCTTCCAGTAAGTGATTAAGTAGAGAGTCTGGAAGGATTGAAGTCAAGATACATGCATATATTAATGGTAACAATTCTACATTTGTCCTGCTGATCAAAACTCCTTCAGGGCCTGGCAATGCTCATAGAAAGGGAGACATTGCTTTTATAGTTTAAACACTCAAGTCTATTAGAAGTTTAAATCTAGGATCAGAAAATACTCAAGGACCTAACCAGTAAATTATCAATAGGGTGGATAAAATCCTGGGAAGTATGAAAACCCTTGGTTCTATCGCATCAGAAAATTAAAGTCTATAGTAACAGATTACCATACAATGAGGTCACATTAGCAGAATAAATTCCCAGATGCCTCACTGATTGAATCTCACTTTTCAAGTAAGTGTGCATTGAATTTTAACAAGAATTTTGATTGATAACATATTTAGTCCAAAATAGGTCTTTGAAGATCACTGTAAAAGTATTAACATGTAGCGATGCTGTGATAGAAATTCACTTCATTAGGTAGCTGATAAGAAAAAATTCACAATATAAACCTGCCAGTGTCAGACACACTATTATGACCCATCTATTCCTATTGAGCAAAGGGATGGTAATGTGTCTTTATTGGACTATTCTTTGAACACTACAGGAGCTCATTTTCCTTATTGAAGAAAGTGCTGAGTGACATCAATGAAGCAGGTATGGAAGAAGCATTAAGTTTAGGAGAAGAAATTTCAAGTAAAAGCTGCCTAAATATAAGATTGCTTTGGTGGCTCAGCTCCTGGAAAAATTGCAGTGGCTTTAACAGCTTAGGGATTATCTCAGTGGGACTGAAAAGTTAGGCCACTACAGCCCAATAGTGACAGAGGGAATCTGTACCTGCAAGTTATATGTGCTTAAAAATCCCTGTAGCTAAATTTAATAGGAAAAAGACACCAGTGAAGTTAAGTTGTTTAATTATAAATCTCCAAAATATTATCATTTCAACATATTATCATATAAACCTAATTGATAAGATTTTTTTTTAATTCATCTTTTTAAGACTTTGAATATGTTTTGGGTATTCTTCTGTCCAAAAGAATGTAAGAAGTCTAATTCTTCATCTATATGACAATCCTTTTCACATTTTCCCAAAAGTCTTATTTGTCCTTTAAATTATTTGTCTAACATAAAAAATGCCAAGACATAATAATCATTTTTTTTCTGGCTCTTTTTGACCTTTCACAGGTCAGGGTATTGTCAACATGTTTCAATCTTCACAAATAGCCTTCTGCAGCTGGCCTTTCAGAACTGGTCTTGCGGGTGTAAGAGGTCTGAGATGGTTCCTTGTTCTGAATTTATGCCTTTGTTAGCGTGACAGCTAGAGCTAGTAGATAAAACTGAGCGTTTATCAGATGCACCCTCAATGAAAAGGTTCAGGTTGAAACTCAATTTCTTTTCCTGGAAATGCTTTGAAGCCAGGGTGTGATGGCTGAGAGAGTAATGAAGCTTTGTTTTCAGGGTCTAATCCTTGGCTCTTTTCAGTCGGGAGACTTTTGATGACTGTTTCTATTTCCTTAGAGGTCATAGGTCTAAATTTGTTTATTAGGCCTTGATTTAATTTTGTTCAGTGATATTTATCCAGAAAGTTGGCCATTTTCTTTAAGTTGTCCAATTTGTGGAGTACAGGTTTTCAAAATATGACCTAATTATTCTCTGGATTTCTTCTGTGTCTGTTGTTATATCCCCCATTTCATTTCTGATTTTATTAATTTGGATATTCTCTCTCTGCCTTTTGGGTAGTTTAGATAAAGGTTTGTCTATTTTGCTGATTTTCTCAAAGAACCAACTCTTTACCTCATTGATTCTTTGTATTGTTTTCTTTGTTTTTGTTTTGCTGATTTCAGCTCTCAATTTGATTATTTTTTGCCATCTAGTTCAGCTGAGTGAATTTGCTTCTTTTTGAGTTAGAGTTTTCAAATAATATGTTAACTCACTGGTGTGGGCTTTTTCCCCCCAGCTTCTTTATATAGACATTTAGTGCTGTGAACTTTCCTCTTAACACTGTTTTAATTGTGCCCCATAAATTTGGGTATGCTGTGAGGCCATTTTCATTGCACTTGAAGAAGTGTTTAATTTCTTCCTTTAATTCTTTCTTGACCCCTTGGTGATTCAGGTGAGCATTGTTTAATTTCCATGTGTTTGTGGGCTTTCTGGAATTAGTGTTGCTGTTGAATTCTAATTTTACGGCATGGTGATCTGGTAAGATACACAGTGTTATTCCAATTTTTTTGTATTTATTGATGTTTGCTTGTTACCTAGTATGTGATCAATTTTGGAAAAGGTTCTATGAGGTGCTGAGAAGAAGGTATGTTCTTTTATATTTGAATGGAATGTTCTATAGATGTCTGTTAAGTCCATTTGAGTCATCATATGTGTTATTTCCCTTATTTCTCTGTTAATTTCTGTCTGACAGATCTGTCCAGTGGTAAGAGTTGGGTGTTGAAGTTTCCCACTATTAGTGTGGTAGTTTAATGTGTGATTTAAGCTTTAGAAGTGTTTCTTTTACATACGAGGATGCCCTTGTATTTGGGGCATAGATGTTCAGTATTGAGATTTCCTCTTGATGGATTAATTCCTTTGACTAATATGAAATGTCCTTCTTTGTCTCTTTTGATTAATTTTTGTTTGAAGTCTATTTTGCTAGATATTAGGATATAGTTATAACAGCTTGTTTCTTAGGTCAATTTGATTGGAAAATTTTTTTCAAACCTTTCACTCTGAGGCGATGTCTGTCTTTGAGGTTGAGGAGTGTTTCTTGTATGCAGCAGAAGGATGGATTGTGTTTTCATATTCAATCTGTTAGCCTGTGCTTTTTTATGCACAGGTGAGTTGAGACATTTATATTAAGAGATATTAATGACCAGCTCCTGTTATTTTATTTTTCATTGTTGGTGTTATTGTTTGTGTTTTTCCCTTGTTTGGGACTTGCTGCAGTGAGATCATCTATTTTTGTGTTTTTGTTGATGTAGCCAACTTCCTCGGGTTGGAGTTTTCCTCCTAGTACTTTGTGTAGAGATGTGTTTGTAAATAGATATTGGTTGAATCTGGTTCTGTTGTAGAATATTTTGTTTTGTTCATCTGTGGTGATTGAAAGTTTAGCAGGGTATAATAGTCTGACTGGTATCCATGGTCTCTTAATGTCTGCATAATGCCTGATCAGGACCTTCTGGCTTTCATTGTTCACACTGAGAAGTCAGGTGTAATTCTGATAGGTCTGCCTTTACGTGTTACTTGGCATTTTTCTTTTGCAGCTCGTAGTATTTTTTTTTTCTGTTTGTTTAGTGTTTTGATTATTATGTGGCAAGGGGACTTATTTTGATCCAGTCTATTTAGTGTTCTGTAAGCTTCTTATATCTTAATATGCATATCTTTCTTTAGGTTGGGAAAGTTTTATTTTATTATTTGGTTGAACATATTTTCTGTGTTTTAGAGTTGGACTTCTTCTCCTTCTCCTATACCTGTTATTCTTAAGTTTGGTCTTTTCACAGTGTCCCATATTTCCTGGATATTTTGTGTTAAGATTTTGTTAGTTTTAATGTTTCCTTTGACTAGTGAGTCTATTTCTTCTAGTGTATCTTCAGCACTTGAAATTCTCTCTTCCATATCTTGTGTTCTGCTGTCTATGCTTGCATTTGTGATTTCTGATTGTTTTCTCATAATTTCTATTTTTATAATTTCCTCGATTTGTTTTTTATTGTCTCTATTTCAGTTTTCAAGTATTGCATTATTGAGTAGTTTCTTTCATATGTTTGATCATTTTTTCTTGGTTTTCTTTAAGGGATTTGTTGATGTCTTCCAAATTTTTGTTTGTCTTTTCCTCCATTTCTTTGAGGGATTTTTTTATTTCCTCTTTAAGGGCCTCAAACATTCTTCTTAAGTTATTTTCTAGATCATTTTTTTTTTCTGCTCCATCTATATTTGATTGTTCAAGTCTTGCTGTTGTAGGGCCACCAGTTTTTGTGGATATCACATTTCTCTTTTTGGTGTTGCACATGTTCTTACCTTGTATACCCATCTTTTCCTCTGATTGGTGTTTTTGGGACTGACTCTGTCTCTGGTGATTAATCTTCCAGGTGTCAGTGGATCCAAGGCTCAGATGGTTGCTCCTTGTGGTGTAGTCAGAGCCATGGTTCCATTCACTTCATTGGTCACTTGGTGTTCCTGGTGGTGCTCACTCAGCATTCCAGGGTGGTCACTCTGAAATACTGGGGGTCATTCAGGCCTGCTCCCAAAGAAGTTGCTTGCTTGAGGTTGTTTCTGCTGTGGTTGCTATGTTGGTCCTGTTCTGGCAGAGTTCGCTGGCTTAGGCCTGCTCCAAGGGAGATAACTAGTTTTGGCCTACTCCAATGAAGGTAGCTAGTTCAAGCTTGCTATTTCAGAGGTCACTCACTGATTCATGCCTGGTCCTGCAGAGGTCTCTGGTTTGGCCCTGCTCCCTCAGTGGTAGCTCCCTTGTACCTGGTCCTGCAGAAATCTCTGACTCAGGCCTTCTCCCTCAGTGGCTGATCCCTCATACCTGCTCCTGTGGAGTTCACTTCCTCAGTCCTGCTTTGGCAGTGGTCGCTGGTTCAGGCCTGTTTCCTTAGATGTTCCTGACCTGGGCCCACTCCTGGTGAGGTCTATGGTTTGGGTCTCTCCATTGACAGTCACTGACTTGGGCCAAGTCCTGCAGAGGTCTTTGGTTCAGCTCTACTTTCTTGGATGTCCTGGACTTGCGCCTGGACCTGCAGAGGTCTCAGGCTCCAGCCTCCATACATATCTTCAATAATGAATATACACAAAATACAATTAGTCCACTTCCTACATTTTAAACATTTACTAAAAAGTTTTAATTAATGGATAACAAATATATCTGTTTATGGGGTCATGTGGCATTTTGATATATGAATTTATATTTTTTAAAGGCAGAAATTCATAATGGTCTATAATACATGAGTTGATCTCTTAGAAAGAAGTAACTTGAATAAATATTTCTCCAAATTTGACAACTTCCATAAAGGTTTATTTGATATTAAGTATAAGAAGTTGAGTTTTCTAAACTATATAAATAATGACAAATAAATCTTGAAGAACCATTATCAGTAAAAGACTAAAATTTATTTCCATTTCTTCCCTGCAAATATTACAAAATCAGTATAACATAATGATCAAAGAGTATCAAGAAATCTAGTATATTATAGTTTATGTTATGTAGGTATAATTAATAAGATGCTAATTTTTTGATTTTGTGATATTTGTGGTACTTGCCAGATTTTTAAAGTTTACTTTCATAATTTATTTTTTAATCTCATTAAATAATTATACTTAATGATTATTTAATGAATAACAATTATTACTTAATGAATAGTGAATATTTAATTTTGTGTTCGTAAGTTAGCATTTTTGTGAGAGGTCTACCTGCCCTCATTTTTATGGATTTTAAGTATCACAAAATTTGTTCTGCCTCTGCCTCCAGCATTCCTGATGGTTAAATTCACCCATCACTCAAAACCAAAATCAAATATCACTTTCATTATAGACTATTTGCTGAATCTCTAAATAGAAGAGAATGACTTTAGAACTACCCATTGCTTTGTTTTGACCAGTTAAAACCATTATCACAGTGTCTTGTGTTCTCTTTTTATGTAAACTCCTTATAATTTAAGTATTGCTATTTGTCTTCCTTATTGAACAAATGTAAGTCTTTGCAGAAAATATCAGATAAGGATGGAACTTGGACCTAGAATCTAAGGCATTCATACAAACAGAAGAGAATATTCAGATAGATGACAACTCAGAGAGGCTGCCATCATTGGGATCCTAAGAGGAATCCAGATGGCTTGGCAGACAACAAGAACATTCAACTGATCTGGAAAATAAATGATACAAGAACAAACCAAGGGAATTTTACAACTCAACATACATACGCCCAATACAGATGTGTTCAATTTTATAATAAAAAAATTTCCAGTTGTAAAACAGCAGATTAATTCCAACACAGTGATATTGGGCAACTTCAATACTTCTTTCTTACTAATATGGAAGTCTTCCAGATAAAACTTGGACAGAGAAACGTTGGAATTAAATGAGATAATAAACCAAATGGACCTAATAGACCCATAAAGAAGATACCCCATATATTAAGGAATATACAGTCTTCTCAGCAGCCCACGGAACTTTCTCCAAAATTCCCCATTTGTAAGTACACAAAAAACAACTTTCAACAAATATTAACAATATTGTTGCCTAAACAAGGCCTACACAAGGAAAAACAACAGTTGACATTTCAAAGTGGGTCTGGGAAATCTCATAGGGCCCCTTCCCTGTATGAATGGGTGCTTCAAGACAAAGATGCTGTCTTCTGTAATTGACCTCTCTGATGGATTACAAGTTATTATAGATAATGGTCAGGAAAAAAGCTAAACAAAGAAGATTCAATTCAGAGTTCTTGTTTTGAAAAAAAAGAGGTGGGGGAAAGTGCTGTGAGACAATGGTCTTGTATCCTGTTGCGTGTATTGTTTAAATAAACGCTGATTGGCCAGTAGGCAGGCAGGAAGTATAGGCAGGGCAACCAGGCAGGAAGTAGAGGTAGAGTGATGAGAACAGGAGAAGATGGGAAGAGGAGAGACTCAGTCTGCAGTCATCATCCAGATGCAGAGGAAGCAAGATGAGAATGCCTCACTGTTAAAATGTTCCAAGCCACATGACTGACACAGACAAGACCTGAGCTAATTGGCCAACCAGTTTATGATTAATGTAGACCTCTGTGTGTTTCTTTGGAATGGAACGGCTTCAGGATTGAGTGGGACAGAAACCTCTGTCAACACCTCTTTGCCATTTACACGCTTACTTATTCTTTTTATATATTACTCCATTTTTTTTGTTATTATAAATGTTTCTTTTACATGTGTTCAAGACAGAGTTTGGCCAATGATGTTCTTTTCTTTTTGTGTCTTATCCACGTTATGGCACCAAAGTTTACTAGTCTTATAAAACATCATGGAAAATGTTCATCATGTGCTATGTGTAATGTTTTCCTTAAATGTTTAAAAGCATATTGTTCTATTTAAGCCTCCTATGTTTGCCATTCTGTTATTATTAACATTTTTGGGGGTAGATGATTAAAACTACAGACTTTCTTTTTTAAAATAAGTATAGTGGTATTTAGATTCTCTATCCTCTTTTTTGTGATGACCATTGTAGTAAACTGTGTCTCCATGGAGTTCACATTGTCTGATATATAGTCACATTAAGTATTCTAGTTTTCCCAAATTTTGAAGGTTTTTCTATTATATTTCATTAATTTCTAGCTGCCTGTTTTGCTCATAGAGAAAATAGACATTTGACTTTAATTCTTTGATGCTTCTCACAACTATTTGTAAAAGTCTATTGTTTTTCTGAGCTTCAAATTTTCACACACGCACTCACACACACACATACACACACACACTTTCAGAAAACACAGTAGCAAGTCAAGGAATAGAGAAACTTACTTGTTTATTTTTGAAGTCTCAGGAACAGCAGTGTTTGGGTGGAAGCAGGGAACCAAACTAAGGAGACAGTAAGACACTAGGTGTAGGAAGGACTTCTTGTTTCTCTAAAATTAAGGGAGTAAGGTTTTCGAAATACAGCACCCAGGTAGGTTTGTATAAAGGAGTTGAAATAGTGCTCTTTTTCACAATAAGCAGGTATAAAATACATGGGAGAGACAGCAATTTCCGTGTATCAGCACATTGCATCTTTCTCCAAAGCATTGGCATAGTGACATGCAGTGTGTCAAAACCTAAGACAGAAAAGAATGGTAGAGATTAGATCTCTGCTCAAAAGAAACAAAACCCAAACTGTAAGAGGGGTTGGTACACTTAAGAACAGGAAACAGGAAGGGCCAAGAAAGTTCTACTTAAGTGAGACCAAAGTGAACTTTTTTCCTAGGTCTGGAAACTCACACATTTTCCAGCTTGAATTCATTAGCATATCACAGGCACACCCCTTTTCTATTCTGTTAAATTGTGATAACATTTCAAGAGAAGTGGCAACCTGACCTGCTGTTTTTCACTTGCCTCATTTACATACTTGAGGGCTCAGGAAATGAATTTAAAAAGCAAATGGCCTTTTAATTTTTCTTTACAAATCTCCAAAGCTTTCTGGTAATTTAGGTACTTCCAATTTATAAATTCCATTGCAAAATTTCAGTGCTACATGTTAAAAGCATCATGTCTCACGTTTTCTTACCAAGGCTATCTTCTGATCTAGTTTCCTGTCTAGAAAACCTTAGTCCATTTTAGAGGACAGAATCTGACCAGAGTGAGTAACATAACCACAGAACTATGGTATCCTAGAAGAAAACAAGGCTATATGTGATATCTGCTTGAGTTTGTGGAAGAAAGTATGTAGGTTCCAAGTACAGACTCTTTGTTGGTGATATAATTCTGGGCACTTGAGAAGCTGCTCTTCCTGGAGGATGTGGAGGGTGAGAATCAGCTTGCTACATATGCTCTGGGAGAAGGAAAGAGATGGAAGTGAGAAGGTGATATACAACACAATGATGACACTCATACAAACACCTCAAACATCCTGCATATGTTTTGGGAATGGGTCAAGTGTTTGGAATGGGTTGAGTTTTGTTTTAACTGTGAACTGGCAGAGCTGTATCCCTGAAGTCATGAATGGATATTATATGCTTTATTATATAAAGTAAGTTCAATGTAGGTATGATGGAAAAGTTGCTTGCAGCAAGTCTCTAGAGAGTGTCAGGATTGTAGGGGATCATCACTAGACTCAAAACTGGCAATGAACCTATGGTCAAGGCTAAAGAAGTATCCGAGGGGTAATGGACTACAGGCATCTACAGAGCTCTCTTGTGTTTTTTTCCCTGTTTTTCTGCTCTTCATTCTACATTTTATAATTTTAAAAATGTGAAACAATCTATTGTGAAAAGCAACTTTAACAAAGTCCTTTGGGGTCTAGCCCCAAGGCCATTTTCAGGGTTAAGATTGGACACTACAGAAAGCAAAAGGAATGTTTTTCTTAAGGTATCTAAGGGCAAGTGAACATACTGTCAATCCGTGTTTTTCCAAATCAGTCTATTTATTCTTTTGTACTAATTCTAATTACTCCTGGTTTGTTCTATTTCTCTAGCCTCCAAACTTTCTCCCCTATAGGAGGCTTGGAATGATAATAAAAAATTACAAGAGTTAACTCTCTTGATCAAAACCACATTCCTGGGGTAAGCAAAATAGGAGCCGAGCCATTTTGAAACCCCATGCAACACAGGGTTTCAAGGTTTCAGGAGTAAGATTGTGACCAGATGGGAGGGCATAGTGTCCAGTGACAAACTTTGAGACATAGGTTTATTGTCAGCAGACTTGGCAAGTAAAGAATTGACATTTTCTTAGGCTGCTTTGTGCAGCACCCTTGATAAGACACCTCTGACTCTGACCTTTGTGCATAGCTGTAAAGTTTTTATTTTATTTTATGTTTTTTAAAAGAAAATAAACTATAATTTTTCATTTTACATACCAACCCCAGTTCCAACTCCCTCTCCTCCTCTCATTCCTTCTCCCTATTTCCCCACCCTACCCCTATCCACTCCTCAAAGAAGGTAAGGCACACTGCTTTGAAGAAGGTCCAAGGTCCTCCCTACTATATCTAGGCCGAGAAAGATATCCATCCAAAGAAAACAGGTCCCGAAAAAAGTCAGTACAAGCAGTAGAGATAAATTCTGGTGCCACTACCAGTGGCCCCACAGTTTACCCCAGTTATACAACTGTCACCTACATTCAGAGGATCTGGTTTGGACCTATGCTAGTTTCTTCCGTGCCTAGCTTTAGTTGGTGAGCTCCCATTAGCTCAGGTAAACTGTTACAGTGGGTGTCTTCATCATGGTCTTGACCTCTTTGCTCATAGCTGTAAAGTTTTTTAACTCATTATCTGTACACAAAAAGCCTTTAATCTAGTTTGAACTTGCTCTGAGGTAAAAGTTAGCTAATTGTTTTCAGTTAGTCTGATCAAAAGTAATTTATTAAGTTTTTAAATATCTACAGTACTTTTGGAATAAATAGATCTAGTTATAAAGCATGTCCTAGTATATTTTCTATATAACAAAATTATATAGTTAAATGAAAAGTGATCTTTCTGACCACCCATAGATATATGTGTCTATAAGACTGAGATGTAATCACAAGATTACATATATACATTACATATAAATAAATGGTAAGGGGAGATCATAACTGTCATCACACAAGTGAAATTACAGATAAAAGCAACAGTTTTCAGAGTCAGTGGCTCTGCAGACCCTGCCTTTCAGGTTCTTCCATCTGAGAATAATTTCTCTGGTGGGTTTATATCTGAATTATCAATTGCTATAAGCTGTAATTGCATCATGACCTACAATAGCTTGTGACAAAAGCTCCCGACACAACTTATTCTAATGAAAATTCAAAGAAGGCAGAAGAAGTACTAAGCTTGTCATTTTTCGAAAGAAAATGGAAAAATAAACTATAAGCAACAAGAGTAGAAATCATAATTTCAGGTATGTACTACATAAAACATGATAACAGAGTTTTTTCCCATATGTGTTCTAAGCCTTAAACAATGGATAGCAGAAGGTATTTTTGGTGGAGGTCAAATGGCAGTGTTCTGTTAATCATTCTGTGCAGAAGAACCTGGCAGCAATAGCTAATATAACAGCAAACTTATTGGTTTGAAAATGCCACATTTTTTGAATATTCCATATAATATTTGTGGTTATACAAGTGCTTCCCACTGTCATATATTTATATTTAGTACCCATCTGTCTGCCTTCTAGCTTTTGCTCATGTATGCATTTGAGGATGTTTTGTTAAACTGTCCCCTTTTAAGCTTAGTGATTATTTTAGTCTCAGCAGCTGTCTTTCAAATCACCACAACAGTTCATCATGGAGTCTTCTATAAGTCCAGGGAAGTGGAAACGTTCTATTTTATTTATCAAATGGTACTAACTACAGGAACCTATCTGGAAACAGTTCATGCTTGTGAAGATCAACAAAGTTCTTTTAGTTATTGTATTTAATTATTTCTTTTTTAATTGAACTGTCCCATTTGACAGTGATGTTGATTCATAAAATTCTCTTTTTCATGAATTTTCACATTTCAATTACCCCCCTGATTCTTCCAGACATTTATTTCCTCATTGTCCTTTCTCAGTTACCATCTGCCTCCTCTGCTTTTTTTTTTTTTTTCAATTCTTCTGCTATGGCTGGAACTCATTGGGATACACCTGTAACTTTAGTCCTTGTGTAGGATCCTAACTTGTAATCATAAGATCCACCAGTAATTTGGGTATTTTAAGATAAGGTAGTAGGGTAACCAAAATGAAGGGGCATAAATGAGCCTTATGGAAACATAGTATCTTGTAACCAAATTTAAAAAATATAGCATATGGGCTGGAGAGATGGCTCAGTGGTTAAGAGCATTGCCTGCTCTTCCAAAGGTCCTGAGTTCAATTCCCGGCAACCACATGGTGGCTCACAACCACCGGTAATGAGGTCTGGTGCCCTCTTCTGGTTTGTAGACATACAGACAGAATATTGTATACATAATAAATAAATTAAAAAAAAATTAAACACAGAGAGGAAGTTTGACTAGCACATGAAGAAAACGTTCAGCATTAAAAAAATATAGCACATGTATGCATATGTTGTATCTTTATATATATATGGACGTATGTATGGATTAAAGGTATTTGAAGGAAGTTACCCTGTATATCTGGAAAAAGTTGAACCCAAAAGTCATGCATTATTTAAATAAAAAAAAACCAGCACAGTGCATTCCTGGTGGTGGTGGCACATGTTTTTAATTCTAGTACTTAGGAGGCAGAGGCAGGTGGATCTCTGTGAGTTTGAGACAGCCTGGTTTACAGAGCAAGTTTCAGAACAGCTAGAGTTACATATAGAAACCCTGTTTCAAAAACACAAAACAAACAAACAAAAACTCAAACAACAACAACAACAAAACAATCAAACCCAGGGAGAGGGGAGTGATACATTCTTTTGAGGTGTTAGAGAGGTCCAAGAGGCCCCTCCAAACAGTACAGGTTCTTGTCATTCCTTTGGTTGTCCTCTCAAACTAGAAGGTTAAGACCCTATTACGTCATACACTTTGGAAGCATGAGATAGAGGAGGAAGAAAGAATATAAAAGCCAGAAAATAAGGAGACGGTCTGTGAAATAACATCTTCTGGGCAGGAAGACACAGCATTTTCAAACACAGACTGCCATCAGGTGTAGACACCGGCATTGGGTATGGGTAAGAATGGTCTAATCAACAATTAGGGATAAACAGAGGAAGAACTTTGTAGACCCTGTTCTGCAATACTGAGCTATATGCTTCTTAAAGATTCAGGGAGTAGGGAAATTATTTGTTTCAGTATGTATTCATTATTAACTCCAATATATACATCAAGCTCCAATGTATATTTTCAATCCAGTTGTCATGTGGGTGGTTATGGTTAAACTAGCTGGTACATTATACCAAAACAAGTCTTAAATCTAGGAAAGGACTAGTAGGTCTGTGGGCTGTTGATAGGAATAAAAAGGGCATAAGGCAGGGTGGAGCAGTGAGACTAATCAGAATGCATTTTATATGTGTACAATTGTAAATTAACAAAATCAATCAATTAAATTTTTTAAGCCTTTAGCTAAAATAGATGACTAGAATTTAAGTTTCATGTCCTTCGGTTTATTTATTTTTGGCTTTTCTTTCTTTCTCTCATTTGTTTATTTGTAATATGTTGGGTGCTCTCAGGAACTCACTGTGCTTATTGCTTCATTTCCCTACTATCTGAAAGGTGATATTTCTTTTTAGGCACTTAGGAAATGTTTGTTAAATGAGTGAATGAATATTTGAAATTCACAAACATTAATTTTTAACTTCTATATGTGTTTACACTATTTTCTTGGTAAATTGCTGTAAAATGACTGCTACATGGCCTCCTTTTTGTAATTTATTGTTTCTTTCTTTCTTTTTTATTAACATTTTCCCCTTTGTTCTACATACCAACTAGAGTTTCCCCTCCCTCCTCTCCTCTCATTCCTGTGTCCCCCCCTACTATCAACTCCCTCTCCAGGCACCCATTCCTTTTCCTCTGTCTTTATTCAAAAAGGGGCAGGCCTCCCATGGGCTTGAAAATAGCATGGCACATCAAATTGTTTCATTACTCATGCTTCTTTTTAGGTTATTTTGCCAACCCAATTACTACTTGCTGGTCTTGTTTGTTTGTTTCCCCATCAACATCTGAACTAATCTTCTGCGGTGCTTTGACCGGTAAGTTTGGATGCAGATGACGCTACTTGAGCGAAGGCTATCAGAGAGAGGCTTTGCAATGTTTCCCCAAGGTGGTGTGCAGGAAATCCGTCTCACTTATCAGGAAATGAGAAGCCACCTGGAAGAGGATGGAGGCATTCCACTGACAGTCCTCACCTACTGACATACTTGCAAGTAAAGCTGGAAACTGGTGGCCTGTTTTAAAAGGATGGAACCACATGTTTGTGAGTTCAGGTGAAATCTTGAGAGGAGCGACTCAGCCAACTAGAAGAATTGGATGTCACAACAAATGGTTGCTTTTCCAGGCACGTGTCTTAAAGAAGGAATAACTTTCAAGGCGAGCGGGTTCATCCCTTTCCCTCTGAGGCATTTCTACTCTACTGGGAAAGACATGTCACATAAACTAATATCCTGAATGCTGTTTTGAGCAGAATATAGATACAATTGTGAAATGTTCCTCCTGGAGTTGTGAGTAAATCTTGGCAGCTAGGAAAAGGATGGCATGAAATGTAAAATGAAGAAAGACCTTGGAAGAAATCACATTTGGCCTAATACATGTGAAATATTGGAAACAGGAGGAAATAACACATGCATAATGTTGGGAAATTGGAGGTTTTTATTTTATGTATTATTTAGGAAGGAAGTATGAATTTAGTACCATCCTAACAGTCTCAGCTTTTCTCCATGGATGCATACAGGAAGAATATATTTACACTGGGTTGTATGGAGATATAACATATTTCATATCCAGTCTCTGACAGACTCAATTCCGAGCGAGGAACAGGCGTTTAGATATTTTTCATCGCATTTACATTATGAACTCCATTTGGTGGGTGAATATCACTGTAAGGCTTAGCATTCATATGCTAATATTTTAAGTTGCAGTTGTCAAGAGCATTATGCACAGGCTTGAGTACATGTGTGTGTGAGTGAATGATATTTGTGTTTGCCAAAGGAGCATGTGCTCCTGAAGGGATAGTGTATCTTATCTTACTAGCTGTCTGGTCTCAGTTTCTCTATGTAATGTGCCAGGAAGAAAATGTCTTTATCACTGAATATTTTGGTGAGGCACAGATTCCAAGATGCCCTCCAGTGGTATGAGACATCTCTGTGTGTGTGTGTGTGTGTGTGTGTGTGTGTGTAACCATGCGTGTCAAGTGCCTATGAACATGAAGTCATGTGTATGCATGTACATGTAGCCACTTGGAATAGGACAGTAAGATGCTTTTTGCTTTAATATTATTATTTCATGAACAATCTGTTGACATTTTATCATAATTTATTATGATAAATTTTGAGAATTTCATATAATGTATTTCGACCATATTAATCCCTCCCCCAATTCTTTCTTTATCTACCCTTCTTCCTTACCGTCCCAGCTTTGTTTCTTTATTTCAGACAAATAGCAGCATGTCCAATTTCTGCAGCTCATGTTCTCTTCATTAGAGTGTGCTTGACCCTTTAGGGCCCATAGTTTGAAGAGAATTGATTCTCCATCTCTCACAGCCAATATTTCCTCAGATATAAGTGAGACTTTAGGTTTACCACCTCTCCCATGGTGGGTTTTATCTCACTAGAGATTGTACAGAACCTGTGCATATTGTCACAATTTCTGTGAGTTTGTATGTGTAGCTTTCCTGTTGTGTCTGGAAAAGACTGTTTTCTTGTAGTCATCCACCACTCGTAGCTCTCATCCTATTTCTGCCATATCTAATGAAATGACCCAGGAACCTTGAAAGGAGGTGATGTAATATCGATATTCCATTTAGGGCTGAAAACTCCACAGTTTTATTCTATGCATATTTACTATTTATGGGTTTCTATGTTGATTGTCATCTACTGGAAAAAATACAGATAAAAACGAAGCTCCTCTGATGAAGCTTGAGATGCACTAATTCATGGGTATAAACATAACACATTAAGAGTTAGTTTAGCACTTTGCCTATTTAGAAGAAGAATGAAAAGTTCTTCGCTTTTGTCTGTAACCTGTCTAGCCACAGGTTCCAGGTCTTAATAACAGTACTAGGTATGGACGTTATCTTGTGGGCGAGGCTTTAAATACAATCAGAAAGTGCTAGGCTTCCTAGCCTCATTCCTCAGGGAAAGGTGACTGCGCTATCTGCCCATTCCTGCAGCTCCACAATGCAGGACAATCAGAAGTGAAAGGGAGTGAGTCAAAGCAGGAACGCAGTTTATTACTGTGAGCATCCTCTTATAAAGGGTAAGCAACATCCTGTGATGTGAGGGTACCTCCAGCCAATGAGAGGCAGCCAAACCCTCCTCCTGACTGGAGGGACCTTTACCTAGTTTTTGCCATCTCATCCTAACTCAAATTCGAGCCAGGCTTTTCTCTGTCCTATAGGACTCAAAGTATAGGCCTTGAACTCTAGTTAGGCTTTTTTTTTCTGTCCTATAGGCCTCGAGGTAGACCCTGAGATAATTTTGGCCCAACAGAAAGTGTTTGGTAATTTCCATGGCATTTTCACCACTATTGAGTCACTGGGTATGTTTTATCAGATAATGATTATGTAGCTGGAAGGGTTTGCAGTTGGGTAAGATTGAGAGCTCTTTTCCTTCTCAGGTTGCAGGCACTGAACCTTCCAGCACTATGAAATCTAGCCAGGAGGGCTGAAGCTTTGAGGTGAGTACCAGCTTATTCTACCACGTTATGTGGCATGGTTATGTACTGTCTTAGCAGCAGCATCTTAATATCAAGTTCTGGAGTATGAATAACAGCATTATTGATAGTCTATAATATTTAAAAGTTTATAGGACCTCATTGATCAACAAGAAGTAGCCCATTCGGGACACTGGGTTTTGTTAGTCTGTGGTATCTGGTAGGGGCATTGTTACCCCATTATAGGATAACTCTACTTAAATCTTTTCATATACATGCATGAATATATTTTAGTAAGTTTATACATAATATTTTCATTTTCTTTTAGAATTTTATACATGTATATAAAGTATTTTGATCCTTTCTACACCCCATGTCCTAGTGGCATGTGCATATATATATATATACATCCATTGAACAGTTCTTATATTCATACAGTTATAGCATCATCCACTCATCCACAAGAGCATGGTCAACCTACCAGTGACCCAAACCAAAGAACAATGACTCTATTCACAAGTTCCTAACCATCGAGCTGGAATTTGGCTGACTTGACCTTGTGATGCTCTGACGCAGGTACCACTGCTGCTGTGAGCTTTTGATTGCAGCAGTCCCGCCATGTCTAGAAAACATCTCAAGTGTTCCTCCCCAGACTCTGGTTCATGTTCTTTCCATTTGCTCCTGCGAAATGTTCTCCCAATTTCCTTGCTTTTAGAAATTTGGATGATTTCGAGTTTCTGCATTAACTGCCGACCACTGAGAAATGAAGTTTCTCTGGTCATGGCTGATTTCATCACAGATCTAGGAATAATAACACAAATATTAGAAGGAAGGTTGATGTCATGATAGTTTAGTAAAATGAAAAATAATAGATTTCCCCTAGGGCCTCTGGCTTCCCCAAGGATAGGATTTTTGATGATATTTATCGCGCCAGATGTTAATCTAATCCCTTCTGTGACATAGGCCTCAAATCCAATCAGAAAGTAGATGGTTACCCTAATAAGATTTGTGTCAACACTGTACAAGCAGACACATCTTGCCTGTCAGGTCTGGATTATGGCATGCAGGTCCAACACTGGGTAAGAACATTGATGACTTTTCTCTCCCAGTATTGGCCTACACATCATCTATAGCACATGAAATCTCACCAGCAGGGCAGAAGTAACCCAGTCAATTGGAGATTTATTTCTCTATGTCCCGAACCAAATATTTGGCATATTAAGCAATAGAGTCTTCCTATCTAGTTATGGTGGGCAATCAAAAGTGATGATAACAGCCTATGATAGACTGGAAACTTCTGGGGCCTCCCTGACATGTGTTAACTCACAGTTTACATCGAAGCCAAGAAACTAAAAAGAGGGATTTGATGGTGGATGCATTAAAGAGTGATAGTAGAATTAGGGTAAATTCTAGGGAAAATTAGAGTACAAAAGGCAAATATGTTGTGGGAGGTGTTGTGGAAAGGTATATACATGGAGGACAGCTAGGAAATGGAAAAACTGGGGAAGGCAGGGAGGAAGTCTGACTAAAATATAAGGATGTATGAAAAAGCTACCTTGAAACTCAGTTAAAAAATGCAATGGGAAAGGGTAGAAGTATACTTCTAATATGAAAGAAGAGGGAAGGGATAGTGGCAGTCTAGGCAGGGATTGGGGCAGTAGAATGAGGAAGGAAAGAGAATAGAGGATGAATTAATCAAAAACCAAGGGTGTGTATGAAAAGGATTTATGCACATTCACTAGTGTGTAAGCTAATTTTAAAAGGTAAATGAAAAGAAAAGGAATTTGAGTGGAGGTCTCCTCCATGAGTGGACAATGATACTCTCAGGAGACAGAAGACATGTGTTGTTAAACAACACTTTCAGTGCCAGGACAGGATACTTCCCTAAACACACACGTGTCTGTCAAATTCTGTAACTTAGCCAATTTTTTTTTTTTTTTTTTTTGGTTTTTTGAGACAGGGTTTCTCTGTGGTTTTGGAGCCTGTCCTGGAACTAGCTCTTGTAGACCAGGCTGGTCTCGAACTCACAAAGATCCGCCTGTCTCTGCCTCCCGAGTGCTGGGATTAAAGGCGTGCGCCACCACCGCCCGGCACTTAGCCAATTTTAAAATTTGCTTTTTGATGCTTGGGATTTTGTTGTTTAGTTCTAAGTATATTCCAGACACCAACCCTCTGTCAGATGTGGTGATGAGAAAGACTTTCTGCTTGTTATGTGGGCTATTTCTTCACTTTATTAGGGTTTTACTTTGCTGGAAAAAGCTTTTGAGTTTCCTGAGATCCCAGCTGCTGATTGCTGCTCTTACTTCTTGTGCTCCTGGAGTCTCGTTCAGAAAATCCTTAGCTGTCCCTAGAAGTTGAAGAGTATTTTCTACTTTTTTTCTACAGTGTTTTTAGGGTATCTGTTCTTATTTTTGAGGCCCTTGGCCTATTTGGAGTTCAGTTTTGTGCAGGATGAGAAATAAGACCCCAGTTTCTTTCTTTTTGTGTCCATGGTGAAATTCAAGTTTCCCATCACTATTAATTGAATAAACTGTCTTTTCTCCAAGGTATAGTTTTGATTTTTCTGTCAAAATTATTAGATATAGCTGCATGACCTTATACTTGGGTCCTAAATTCTATTCCATTGACCAATGTACCCAGTTTTGGGTATCATAATGTTTTTATTATTCTAGCTCTGTGGTATAATTTGAAATAAATGATGATAATACTTCCTGCAATATTCTCTTTCTTTGGAATTACTGTAGTCTGTTCTGCCTCCATATAAAATTTTGGATCGGTTTTTCCACCTCTACAAAGAAGAGCCTGTCGTTTCAATTAGGATTGTATGGAAACCATCCATTATTGCTTTGGGTACAATGATCAGTTTCACAAGATTAATTCTCCTAAGTTATGAACATGGAAGGTCTTTCCATTTTCCAGTGTCTTTAATGTCTTTTTTTAGTGTCTTAAAGTTTTTGTTATAGAGATCTTTGTTAGGAGATTCCTTCCTTCCTTCATTCTCTTTTCC
>NC_022031.1:20306266-20315254 GCF_000317375.1 Microtus ochrogaster | reverse complement strand
AAATGGGATTATTTCCCCAGTTTTTTTTTTCTTGGTATGTGTGTTATTGATACAGAGACAATCTGCAGATTTTTGTATGCTAATACTTTGCTGAATGTATTTATGAGGTCTAAGAGTAGTGAAGTCTTTAAAATATCTAACACATAGAATCAGAACATCTGCAAATTGGGATAGTTTGACCTCTTTTGTCCTATTTATAAGCCTTTGTTTCCTTCTATTAGCTACGAGTTAAATATTGTAGAAACGCAAAGTGGTCATCCTTGTCTTATTCTTGATTTTTAGTGTAAATGCTTTGAGTTTTTTTCCTTCCCCATGAATTTGACTGTAGTTTGTTTATACAGTTTTTATCATGTTGAAATGTACTCCTTCATGCTTAAATTCTCTATGATTTATCACAGCATGTAGAATATTTGATTTATTGATATGACTATGCAATGTATATAATTGAGCCCCATTTATGAGATGAATTACATTCATGATTTAGATATGTTGAACCGTCTCTGGATTGCTGAAATGAAATCAGTGTAGTCATGATGAACCATCTTCTTGATGTAATTTTTAATGTACTTCGCAAGTGTTTTATCGAGAATTGTGTTCCAGTATTCACTTAGGGAGATTAGCAGTTTTATACTTGCTTTATATTGGTTATTTTATAGTATGTTTATCTCTTCTTAATTTGGACTAAATTATGATTTTGATGTTAGAGTAATGCTGGTGCCATACAAAGAGTTGAAAGCCTTTCTTCCTTTGTTATTTTCTAGAATAATATGAGTGATGTTGGTGATCGTTCTTTTAAGTTCTGGCAGAATTATTTAGTGAGTCCATCTGGTTATGAGCTTTTCTTAAGGGAATTTTCTTTTTAAACTGTTACAATCCTGTTGATTATTACAGATGTGATTACATTATTTATTTTATCTTTGTTTAAATTTGATATGTCATACATACTTATAAATTAATCCATTTCCTTTAGAGTTTTTTAAAATTTTTCACTAAATGTGGATTAAAGGGCTTAAGATATATTTTTATGACTTTCCCAATTTCATTGGAATTTATTATAATGCCTTCATTTTGTCTCAAATTTATTAATTTGGTCTTCTCTTTGATATATTTGGGTAATATAGTGGAGAGTTTATTAAGTATTTACTCATTAAAAGAAGAAACTCTTCATCACACTGATTTTCAATTTTTTTTGAGCCAACATCTCATGTAGCAATTGTGGCCTTAAATGCTATGTAGCTGAGGCTGACTTTGAACTCTTGACCTTCTGCCTCTACCTTCTAAGTGGCACTGTGCCCAACCTCACAAGATTCTTAAAAACACACTGATTATGGAACATATATTTACTTTTGCTATGCTGACAATAGTAGTTTAGTAGCTTCAAATTATTACTGAATGAATATTTTGGCAAATGAAGAAAGTTTTCTTAATTTTCTAGTTTCACTTTAGCTAGCTATGCTTAATTTGACAATGTTTAGTGAATATTTTGTTTTATGTTTAATTCTGTTTTTACTGTGATTAAAAAGTAGTTTCTAGTTGGGGCAGTGTTATTCTGCCATTCAAATTGGATATATTATAGTTCACAAATGGTCCTATGGGCAGTAAAGGGATCATCAGTGAAAGATAGCTCTGGTGCCTGAGGAAAGACTTTGAATTAAAAACGAAACTCAAAGGTTCAGCAGAAACTGAAAGTATGGAAGATCATTATTCATAGTCAGTGTTCAAATAAGGATATATATGGAAAGAAATTCAAGTTCATATTAAAAAATTGTAGGCTGAAAAATTCGGAAATTTACAAGAGTAACAATCTATCAAAATAAAAGAACAAAATATTTTATTAATAGAAATCAGTGGACTTACTGATAATCATTTAAAAAAATAATTATCTTTTATATTATGACAGAAACTGATTGTATATTGTATATTCAAAAAGAGCAAATGAAAATGTTTAAAACCACCTTGAATTTGTCTAAAAGTTCAGTTCTAAGGAAGGATGCACCTAAGAAAGGAGACATTTAAGGAAAGATGCCAAACATGATGTGACAAGGGTCACTGTGCCCATATCACCTATATCACTTTTGCCCAAGCTCGACTTTGATGAAAATGTACCTGTAATCTATAGCTCTGACTCACTTGGGATCAGTGAAGACTCCTCTTTGGGTTACAGTCATCTGCTATATGAAAAACAATCGGGTATATGAAACAGCCTGGGATCTTTATTCATGTATTTCAAAGAGAAGACATGATGTCAACAGATAATAGGTCAGCGGGATTGATCATATAACCAAGGTGCTGAGGTAAGCTTGAATGAATGACATTGCCTAAAATTCAAAGAAAGTTTGATTGCACATGACTAAGATATTACAACGGAAAATGTCTGTAAATTCTGAGAAAGAAGCACTGAACAGGGCTGGAGAGATGGCTCAGAGGTTAAGAGCATTGCCTGCTCTTCTAAAGGTCCTGAGTTCAATTCCCAGCAACCACGTGGTGGCTCACAACCATCTGTAATGGAGTCTGGTGCCCTCTTCTGGCCTGCAGGCATACACACAGACGGAATATTGTATACATAATAAATAAATAAATAAATACATATTTTTTTTAAAAAAAGAAGCACTGAACAAATGCGGCTGATGCTTTATGAATTATGGGACTACAACAATGAAAATCAAAATATTGGAATAACTTAGGAGACATGCTGAGGTGAAGTTTCCAAAGTTTATTACATTTCACTTCTCTATGATTTATAGCTCCATAAACACTGGGCCAAAGGGGTGTGATATTGATCCACACGAACAGCTGAAAACTTTTGTTCCTACCTTAAATAGCTACAGCTCTTCAAGTATGAGCTTGGAATCTACCATGTTCTTGGATGCAGAAAGGTCTACCTGAAAAATGACCATATAGAGATTGGGTGAGCAAGGCTCATCCTGAAGTTATGTCATTTGTACATATGGACTTCTCCATAGGACCTGAGTAATATTCATTCATCTCTATACTGGGATTTAACTGACAAAATTACATGAAACACAACACCTTTTTGTTTGTGTGAAGTAGAGACTGGAAATTTAAAGACTAAGATGTGATAAATCAAACTGACTGTGAATGAATACAAAATGGTCTCAAACTTTTGTATTTGTTGATGCACTGGAGAAATAACTTTCAAAAGTAGAGATAGTAAAGTCTTTTTTTTTTTAGTTCTTCCTAGAAACCCAGGATATAAATGTGATGCATTATATTCATTTATGCTCCTAGAAGGCACAATTTCTTGAGTGTTCAAAAGAAAAGGTGATTTGATATATGGGAGAGAAGCGCTAAGTGGGATTTCTAAAATATTCATCCCCGGAGCTTCATTTCAAATCTGTCAGAGATGTGGAAAAGAAAGAGGAAAGCTTCTTCCTTGACAATGTTTTGGGGGAAATGGACCAGCTAACAAGTACCATTTGAAGGCAGCATGGAGTAAAAAATGCTCAGAAACAAAATTTTATTTCCTTTTACAAATTCTTCCCCCAGAGTTTGTAGTCACTCACAAAGCAGATGTCATTTTTGAAAATGCAGAATTGCAAAACACACACAAAAAAATCAGCGTCCTTCAAGAATATGGTTTCTCTTTCTTCTTATTTGCTGGTAGAAAACATGTGTGTCCTGAATACCAATTATCCTTTCAGTTCAGTATTTTCTTGGGGGAACAAAACCTTCATGGTACAGCTGTGGAACAAAGCAAAATGGTATCACAGAGGGACAGCCAGAACCTTGGAACCAGCTGTTGGCATGGTTTTGTCAACTTCTCTTTAACCCTCTGAATCCTGAACTGGCTGGGGAGTATTCTGGTATATAATTACGTCCCATATGTGCCTGTGTGTTTCAAGCTTCCTCAGCTCAAGTGCAGGGCTATGGAGTCATGCAAATTTGTCATTTTCACTTGGCTGTTTATTTGTTGTTTGATATGTGTTTGGTCAAGGTCTCATTCTTGGGTCCTTGCACTATCTTCCTACATTGATAGGTACAAGTTCCATGAATATATAAGCACCCATTCCACACATAGACTTCACTATTCAATAACAAATTTCAAAAAAAATCTGTACAATTGTGTTCATGTTATAATTTTTTAAGATGGGAAACTGACATACCAGTTTAAGTACTTGCTGAAAATCAATTAAAAAATTGAACTGTAGTGTAAGTTTTAAGTTGTACATTAAACTATCTATACACCACTATCAATAATTCTGAATTAAACACAAAGTATTTAAGACTATGTTAGCATATCACATTGCACATGGTCTGAAAAAGTAGTCTGCAAAACCATGGAGTTACTGGCAGCCTCTGAGACCACTTTTAATCATGAAGACTCAGAGATGAGAATGTTCAAATCAGAGATTTACTATGGTCTAGGGTATGGAGCTGGAGATAGCTTCCAGTTGAAATTATAATTTCATCTTTCCTAGTGGCAGAAAGCACATTAGCTATAATTTATGTTATTTCACCTGGAACATCCACAGCTCTGGTATTTTGTGGAACACCACTAACTTCCAGCATGGAAAATTTACAGGATGCTAGAAAACCATGAGCCTGCCTTTTCTAATGGTTGCTAAGATCTATGAACCTTTGAACGCCAAAATTGGATTCCATGTGGAGTTAGACACAACTAGCAAAAATTAAGACAAAATGTCACATATAATCGCTTTAGTGTGAATGGAACTTTGAGAATGAAATCTTTTTATCTTAACTTTGATGACATAGACTTAAAAGGGGAGAAAGGGCAAAGAACACGCACTTTTTACATTTCCCAGAAGAAAGACAGTTTCATATGCAATGTTAAGTACTGAAAAAGGATATGGGCTATGGACCCTTCTGCTTTTTCATTGAGTATTCTTTTTATTTTATTTTACTTTATTTTCCAAAGCGGAATAAAGAAGCTTAATTTACATGTGGTTTGGAAGCTGAGGTTCACATGCTCGACTGATGATCCACCTTTTGGTCATTCTGAGTACCAAGAGGCTAGTCATCTGGGGATAGTGTCAGTCAGGAGCAGTTCCTGCTTGTGTGACTCATTGAAAAGAGCACAGCCAGGCAAGTTGAATTGGAGAAGCTAAGCTGTGAGTGTCTTCGACCCCACTTGTAAATCCCAAATGTAGTCATTCCTAGGAACCCTTTGCTCCTCAAGACACAATCCTATTTGCTCCTTCATCTGCTTTTCTTTTTCCTGGAAGAAAAAATGATTTTTGCAATTTCCCTCACCTGATCTCAAATCTAAAGTTTAAAAAGATTTAGTTTTTGTTCCCTGGTAGGTTGAGATGAAGCAGATTGTGTAATTTCTGTGAGGTTTGTACATCTCATTGCCTGGCACGTTGAGAACAAACTATGGTGCTTGAATAATGATGAAAGTGAATTGGATGGCGTCAAATTTCACTCTGTTTTTTTTTTCATTTTAAAATATTATTTTGGGTTGTAATCACTCTTAAGGATGAATACAACCTACTGTAGTTTATTTTTTACCCAATATTTGGCCATCCCAGATATGGTGTCGTGCTGTAGTAGGGGAGGTTGGTCTCATAACTTAAGTTTAATGTTGTCTCCCATAGTCTCATGTGAGATAGGTTTCCTTATCCTTTTTATTAAGATGTCAGAACTATTGCTTACTGTCATTTCAAAGTTGTAACAACCAGACTATTACATGGCAAATTTTTGCCATGATGAGCTATAGAAATTTCAAATAAGCCATGACTTCTTTAAAAGTTATAGGCAATGAAAAACCTTATTCACATTAAGATGTCATACATCTTATGTTTTTCCAGGACTGCAGATACCGGACATTTCTTTGATGACCTGAAGTCCCCCTAAACACAGGAGCATTGGGTCACTCAGTCCCGGAAGGTGAGCAGGCCAAAAGCACTGGAATGAGCATTCCCAGCCTTGATGTTGAGAACTGATCATTTCATGAGTCAGCTGTGTAACCTCAGGTAATCTTTCAAGACTTCACTGTTTTTGAAACACAAGTTTAAAGTTTTGGCTTTATAATCATGAGTTTCCTTCCTGCACCCATAGGTTGTGAATACAAGACATGGTGCAGAGATTGTGGTGGGAATAAAATGATTTCTTTCATGCAATGCCTTTAGAAGGCTGAATTCCTAGCTCAGGCAGATTCTATAAATCCAGAACATCATTCACCCAGTCCAGCTTGCCCTGTGCCCTTGTATCTTGCTGTAATGACTCCTAGGGCTCAAAAGTAAAGGAGATTCTAGCACCCAGCCCCACAGTTTGTACTAGTTCAATATTTCAAAGTCTTGCTGGTCTTTCCTTCCACCGCTGGTACCTTAGTACTCCTATTTGGACTTCCTTAGCATCTGCTATCATGTTCTTTATAGTAATTTATATATCATATAGCTAATAAGTCAAAATTCTTATTCATTGTATTACTTTCTCCTTTCTCTAAATTAATTTATTCTATTGAAGATTTTAATAAAGCATAGATAAAATATAATTTTCTACCAAATTTGGGCAAACATTCCCATTGCAGTAGGAAAATGAACATATGTATTTCTACATTTATCATCAGTTATGATTTATAAGTTTGCAAGAAACTACACTGTAATTATTAGTATCACAAGTATGATGTTGAATTCAGACTTGGCTTAATACTTTTATTTTGAACTCTACCTTGCATATTTGTGGTGTGTTATATAATTAAATGATGACAAATGGAATAATTAAGCATAAAATTAGAACAGAGATCATCTATAGCAACAGGTGAAGAATATGCCACCTAGCACTTAAAATAAAGTTATGATCAGTAATTGTAGGTATTAATAGGAGCTGGCAGTAATTGAGTGCTTAACTATACTCAGAAATGAAATTTTATATGAGTTATATTATTGTTTACTAATAATAACATGCAAAGGAAACACTTGGGAAGCATAACCCTCATTGGCTCTTCAAAGAAAAATGTATACATTAGATTTGTAGTGCACAGCTTTTCTAGCACCAAATCTAAGAGGCGCTTTTATTATATGAGTGCTTTTAGAAAGTATTTTGTCTAAAGTATTATATTTTCTATTTTTGTCTTGCAAATGCCAAGAATCACTCTTTAGAGGGTGCTTTATATTTTGACCCATAAAACTGTGCTATAACATACAGGAGGCTATTAAATTAGTTATTCAGGACTGAATAATGTACTTCTGGATAATATACATCTATGTAGGGATACAATGTAGTGACTGCTTAGTCCAGAGCTGAGATGTGCAATTGATCATCTTCAATACCAAAGTGTGGCATAGCCATTACAAAATTCTAGCTAGTGCTCAGACACTGACCAGTTTCTTAGATCAAAGGCAGGCAATCTTGATTCTGTGATTAACTTACTACCACACATTTCAGTCACTCCATGTTTAGGAAATGAAATTCTTATTTTTCTTTGGTTGATTAAGAGCTCGGCTATTATCTCTGAAACTGAGGTTTTACTTGCTTCAGTATAGACTTGGAGAACAGAAATGCCTATCCTGGAGGCAATGCCTTTCTCAATTCAGATTTTATGTCTTTTTAAGAATCTGCACAAGTTGTTGGCAGAGAGTTTAGAATCACAGCACAAGGGAATTTATTTTGCAAGGATCAATTTTAAAAGCATTTGTTACCATTTTTTTTGAAAGAAGAACCATGTCCTGATGCTCTTCATAGAATAAAATTAATTGTAATAAGAATTTATTTATATCTTAACGAAATTATGCATTGTGTAGAGTAATTTTTAAATGATGGAGTTAATTCAAATGTAGCTTAATGCTGATAAATGACCTTCAGTTAGATGGATTTAATACTTGATGTTTGATGCTCATTTGCATTTCCTGAAAGTAACTATAAAATGAGTCAGTTTTATTTGATAATTAAAATATTTCATCACAACTTTTATAAAGAAGCATCCCCCCATAACATCTGTGTATGCATGTGTGGACAGTGCTGAGTTAGATATTCAAAGTACTCCTATATAATTAGCTATTTTTGTTGTTTGACATAAATTAATGATACTATAAATTAGATGTACCTATACTCGACATCAATTATATCAACATTGGATGTATTATGAGGAATTTCTGTTGATCTTAATTACAGCCCTAAGATCTAGATATGGTTACTTCTAAAATCATGACTCTCAGTTTTAGACAAATGAATTAATTTGATTCTATGTATCCTGGACCTGGAAGGTATGTTTATTATCTTCCTCTTCTAGATGGAAAACTATAGAACAGAGACAATAGAAGGGAGAAACTGGAGAAGCTTGGATTCAAGCCAGGCATCCTGACATCAGACTCTACTTACAAAAAATATTGTTTCTATTATTGATTGTCCAATCTCATTGGCCTAAATTTCTTTGATCTTATATTTCATTGATATAACACATCATAAAATTGTTCATCATGAAAAACTCATATTTTTCCTTTTCTTCATAGTTATGTTATGTATTGGGACTAGAGGGAAGGTGGTTCTAAGTTCTTAAGAGTTCATCTGTTATGTTATTTAAAAAGATGTTAATGTATGAGGGAGAGACCACAAAAGAAGCAGGCCCTAGGCAGAGACTTTTGTGGGACTAGGTCTGAGTCAGAACTCCATGAAAGCAGGCCCAAAAGACTTCCAAAATTGCAGAGCAACCCCTGGGACTGCCGAGTGACCTCCTGGAATGCCAAGTGATCTCTAAGTGAATGAAACTGTGGCCCAGATTGCACCACAAGGAGCAGCCATCTGCATCTTAGATCCACTGCACCTGGAAGATTGATCCCTAGAGACACATCTCCAACTACACCAATCAGAAGAAAAGATGGGTAGACAAGATAAGAACACACTCAGCACCACAAAAAAAAAAAAACCAACAAAAGCTATTGGATCTACAACAGCAAGACTTGAACACCCCAATATAGATGAAGCAAAAGAATAAAAAATAACTTTAGGAGAATGTTTGAGCCCCTTAAAAAGAAAATGAAAAAAATTCCTTAAAGAAATGGGGGAAAA
>NC_022031.1:20304482-20305710 GCF_000317375.1 Microtus ochrogaster | reverse complement strand
GGGTAAAAGGGGAAAAAGGAGGAAGGGAGTGGACCAGAGAAAAATATATAGCTCAATAGAAAACAACTGAAAAATTTTAATGGATTACAATAAAGAATTTTTAATTATCAAAGTCTAAAAAAGAAGAATGTCTAAGTCTATTAAGGAGTTGATGAGATTTTTTTCTTTTGGGAGAAAAGACAAGTTATATTATATTTAAATATTTTTTTAATTGAACAGGAATTGTACCACTCTCTCCGTCTCCCCTCTCCAGCATCTTCTAGGTACCTCTGTCTGACTTTTCCCCATCTCTCGACTTGATAGCTTCTTTTTCTTTGTTATTGTTACAAACATATATATGTGTATACGTATAATATATAAATACAACCTGCTATGTTTTTTTCTTGTTTCTGTGTATATGGCGTGAGGGCTGATCAGTCTGCCTTGGACAACCAATAAGGGGGTTTATCTGTGGGAGCGGCTCATTTTTCTTCTACCAACTGTTGTTAGTTGTCTATAGTTCTTAGTCTAAGTGTGTGAGCCCATGAAGTTTTCTCCTTTTCACATCAATATGTCTATGATATTTCCATTATTCCAGCCTTATTTATGTAGCCATTTCTAGGAGAGACCCTTTCATTACAAGCTTCCTAGAGCTGTGATATTGATGTATTTGTTGCATTGTGTCCAGTTTTTGTTTTCTGGGATGGTCTCCATTTTCTAGAAAGAGAACCTACTTTGATGAGGAGTGTTTTCTACACTTACTTATGAATATAAGGACAAGATTAGAATGTAGCAAGGAATTATGCTGGTCTAGTAGCAGTAGTAATTTTTTTTCTAATGTCCATGACTGCACTAGCCCTGGGAAGCTGGCTAGGTTTTCAGTATTAGGCTTGACTTCCCTCCTGTCAAGTGTGCCCTAAGTCCAATTAAACAGCTGGTGATTGCCACCAACATGTGAGTAGTTAGTGTTGTGCTAGTGAATGTGGTGTAGCATGATTATAAAAACAAACCAGAGGCAGATATGTGGGTTCAACTTGAATGTCAGAAAAGCAAAACAGCCAAGGGCTCTTACCTCTACCTTAGTCTAAAATGGTGATCCTTCCTCCAGGAATCTCAGAATGAGACTGTGTCTGAGAGCTGTCTCCTCCAGTTTTATATCCTTCTCTTGTTCTGGGATCAAAACTGCTTTCCAGTTTCTATGGCAAACTAGTGTGGCTACTGGGATTAAAGGAATGTGTCACCACTGCCT
>NC_022031.1:20297836-20304107 GCF_000317375.1 Microtus ochrogaster | reverse complement strand
TTTTTTTTTTGAGTCAGGGTTTCTCTGTATAGCTTCTCTGGTTGTCCTGGAACTCATTCTGTAGACTAGGCTGGCCTTGAACTAACAGAGATGCCTGCCTCTGCATCCTGAGTGCTGGCATTAAAGGTGTGCACCACCACAGCCTGGCAGTGTATCTGATTTTATGTTGAGGTCTTTGATCCATGTGGAGTTGAAATTTGTGCCAGGAGATAGATATGGGTCTGTCTGTAATCTTCTACGTGCAGCCGTCCAGTTTGACTATCATCATTTGTTGAAAGTTATGTATTTTTCCAGGGTGTATTTCTGGACTATTTGTCAAAAATCAGGTGTCTTTAGGTGTGAAGGTTTATGTCTGGGACTTTGATTCAATTCTTAATGAACACATCTGGTTCTGTGACAATTACATGCTACTTTTACAATGATACCTCTGTATTATAACTTGAAATCAAGGTTAGTGATTGCCTCCTGCAGTTATTTAATTATTCAGGATTGTTTTAGCTATTGTGTTTTGCTTTTTTGTTTGTTTGGGGGTTTTGTATATATTTACATATGGAGCTGAATTTTTTTTCTCAAGATGTGTAAAAAATTGTGCTGAAATTTTGATGGGATTGTATTGGATCTGTAGATTTCTTTTGGTAAGATGGCCATTTTATTATGCTAATACTACTGATCAGCTAGTATGTGTACCTTTCCATCTTCTGATATCTTCTTTAATGTCTTGAAGTTTTATAGTGCAAATATTTTGCTTGATTAGTGAGTTACCCCAATATATTTTATATGATTTGAGGCTATGGTGAAAGGTATTTTTCCATGATTTCTTTTCCAGTCTGTCTGTCATTTGTATTTAGGAGGGTTCTTGATTTTTTTTCTTTTTAGTTAATTTTCTACCAATCCCTTTGCTGAAAAGAACTGTTTATCAGCTGTAGGAGCGTTCTGGTGGAAATTTTCCGGGTCACTTTGTTGTAATACGAGCGGCGGGGCTGTGTCCCCGGCACCTGGCCACCCGCACGGCTAGCTTTACCTGAAATAATTACACGGAAACTGTATTCTTTTAAACACTGCTTGGCCCATTATATCTAGCCTTTTCTCAGCTAACTCTCCCACCTGAACTAGCCCATTTCTTATAATCTGTGTAGTCCACGAGCTGGCTTACCAGGAATGATCTTAACCTGCGTCTGCCTGGAGTGGGAGAATCATGGCGACTCCCTGACTCAGCTTCTTTCTCCCAGCATTCTGTTCTGTTTACTCCACCCACCTATATTTTAACCTATGAGGGCCAAGCAGTTTCTTTATTGCTTAACCAATGAAATCAACAGATAGAAAGATGACCCTCCTCCATCATCACTTATGTATACTAGCATATCATTGACAAATAAAGATACCTTGACTTCTTTCTTTTCAGTTTGTTTCCCCTTGATCTCCATCACTTGTCTTTTTGTTCTAGTTAAGACTTCAAGTACTATATGGAATAGGCATGGAGAAAGTAGAGAATCAGATAATGTTCCTGATTTTAGTGGAATTGCTTTGAATTTTTCTCCATTTCAGTTGATGTTGGCTATGTCCTGTAAACTTTCTTTATTACATTAAGGTAATATAGTATTATTATTATGTCCCTTGTATCCCTAATCGCTTCAGGACTTTTATCATGCAAAGGTGTTGGATTTTGTCAAAAGCTTTTTCTGCATTGAATATGATGATCATGTGGTTTTTTCTTTTAGTTTCTTTATATGGTGGATTATATTTATTGACTTAGATATGTTGAATAAGGTAGATTTTTTAAAAAAATAACTTCACTTAAGTTATTTTTAACAACACCACATATATTTTATTGTTTTATAATTTCTTACAATGTGCTTTAATACTTTACTCCCACCACTATATTCTCCCAGATCTTCTCCCTTTCTCAGTTATCCAACTTTTTTCCTCTTTTATTTTTTTAAACCCATCAAGCCCAGCTTGTCCTGTCCAAATCGTCTTGGATACATAGCCTTTTACTATAGCATGGTCTTCTTATCTGGGTCTATAGTCTTAAAGCAAACTAATCTTCCCTCTTTCCTGACAGCTATTTGTTGCCAGCTTCTCAACGAGGGGTGGGATTTCATGCCCACTGCCCTCCTCTATGCTGAGATTTTGTCTGTGCAAATCTTGGGCATGCTGTCACAACTGCTGTGAGCTCATATGTGCAATGGCCTACTGTGTCTTTAAGACACTGCTTTCTGACAATCATATGCTGTCTCTGCAGTTATAATCATTTTATCTTATCTTCTGCAATAATTTCTGAGGTAGGGGGCTGTATGATTCTGCTATTTGGGGCTGAGTATTATCTTAGTCCCTACTCTTTGGTCAGTTATAAATCCTTGTGTTAATTTCCATCTGTTGAAAATAAACACTTCTCCAATGAGGAATAAGAGTTGGTTTTATTATGGGTATAGCCGTAGGTCATTCGGAGTCCATTTAGCAGAATAATACAGGGTCATCCTTTTGGGCCCTATGATGGTGTCAGGTATTGGATTTATCTTCAGAGTGGGACTTAAATCTAAGCCAAAAGTTCCGGCCATGATTGCATCAGTGGGCATGTCTTATGAGACCAGATTTTGCTGTAGTTCAAGTGATTCACACCTGGGCAAGTTTGGTGAAAATTTTTCTCATCTATTTGTATACATAGCACCTTCCAGTAATATCAAATCCGGGGACTAGGGATGAAGCTTTCAGGTCATTTGCCCAAGTTCTGTGTCTCAAATACAGAGGGTAACTCAAGTACCCTTGACAGCAGGTTCTTATCATCAAGTTTTGAATGGTATGGAAGTACATTGATAATTGTCCAGTATATTTTGGGGTATATAAGACCTCATTGGCCAATAACTCAAAAAGAAGTAACCCATTTCTAATACTGTACATGTTATGTGTAAACCTGTGGGGACCAGCAGGGTCATTGTCACTTCATCAGTGAGCACCACCATTTTAATTCGTTTTATTTGTCTATTTATATATATATGTATTGATTTTGAAGCTTCCATAGTGGAAGATTTCTATATGACCTTTTCAAAAGCCCCTTAGTAGTATTTATCCCCCCTTTTATTTCCTTCTTCTCTTTCCCCTCCTCTCTTTAGCACCAATCTAACATTTCTGATGCCATGTCCCCTTTAACCCTTATACCATTGTGTTCTAGCATCTCACCCTTAGTCATTTACCACCCTATGGCCCTTATAAATTCCCTGACTGCCGTGGGTATTTCAAACAAAATACACAAGTCTGAAGATTCTAAGCTAATATCCACAAATGAGAGAATACATGCAATTTGTCTTCCTGTGTCTGGTTACCACACTCAGAATGGTTGTTTCCAGCTTCATTAATTTACCTGTGAATTTTGTGAGTTTGTTTTCCTTAATAGTCAAATAATATTCAATTTTGTGTATGTAAACCACAATGTCATAATTCCTTGATCAGCTAGTAGACATACAGGTTATTTCTGTTTCCTAAGTACAGTGATTACAGTGGCAATGAATATAGATAAGTATGTATTGTTGGAGTAGGATATAGAGTCTTTTGAGTATATTCCTAAGAGGAGTATAGTTGTGTAACGTAGGAGATGTACTTCTATTTGGGGGGCAGGTAGGCAGAATCGTCACTGATTTTCACTGTGGCTGTACCAGTGTGCACTCCCATATTCAGTGAGTAAGTGTTCCTTTCCCCACACATTCAATTTTGTGTCCTCAAAAATTCAAGGACAAATTATGTTTCCCATATGTTCTTGGGTAGAGTAGCTTTCCCTTGGAACATGGTATATTTACCGGGGGCTATACCTTAAAGAAAACTGATTCTGTCTCTCCCAACAGCTGCCATATCAGTTAACAACTGTTCCCAAACACGGGTGAGACTTTATGCTCACTTCCCTTCTATGGAAAAATTTAGTGTGACTTTAGCTTGTGGAGGTCTTACACATGCTGGCACACTGCTGTGAGTTTATTTGTGCAAGTATTTTGTTGTGCCCAGAAAATATTTTCCCCTGCAGTGATCTCTGCCTCTGATCTTTGATTTTTGTTGTTGTTGTTTTTCTGTTTTTAATTTTTGTTGTTTTTTCGTGAGACAGGGTTTCTCTTTTTTAAATTTATTTATTTTTTATTGAAAATTTCCACCTCCTTCCCTCCTCCCACTTCCCTTCCCTCTCCTCTCCCCCCACTCCCCCTCAGGACCAGTCAGGGTTCCCTGCCCTATAGGAAGTTTAAGGTCCTTCCTGCTCCCTCCAGGTCCAGGAAGGTGAGCATCCAAACAGACTAGGCTCCCACAAAGCCCATCCATGCAGTAGAATCAAAACCCAGCGCCATTGTCCTTGGCTTCTCCGTCAGCCTCCACCGTCAGCCATATTCAGAGAGTCCGGTTTGATCACATGCTCCATCAGTTCCAGTCCAACTGGCCTTGGTGATCTCCCATTAGATCAGTCCCGCCGCCTCAGTGGGTGGACGCACCAGGGTTTCTCTTTATAACATTCATGGTTGTCCTAGAACTCACTTTGTAGACCGGGCTGGCCTCCAACTCATGAGACCCAACTGCTTCTGCCTGCTGAGTCCTAGGATTAAAGGCATGTGACACCATGTCCAGCTTCTGCCTCTGATTCTTAAAAGCTTTTTGACATCTCTTTTACCATGGTCCTTAAGCTTTGGGGAAAACGGCATGATGTAGACGCCATATTTAGACTGAACATTCACAGTCTCTTATTCGCTGTACTTGGACTAGTTGTGGGTCTCTGTATTAATTGCCATCTACCACAAAAAGAAACTTCTCTAATGAAGGCTGAAATATCCACTGCACTATGGTATAACAGTAAGTCACGAGGCATTTATTTAACACTATGTTAATTTAGCCGAATAATATTAGGGCTCTCCCTTAAAGTGTGTGATGTGACTAGCCACAGGTTTTTGTCCCTGATAATGATGCCAGATATGGGTTTCCACTTGTGGAGAAGTCATTACGAAGTGGTTGGCTAACCCATGATGCCGTGCTGCTATTGCACTAGTGGACATGACTTGCCAGAACAGTCTTCATTGTAGTGAGAGGGCACACAGCTGGGTAAGTATTAGGTGCTTGATAGATATTTTGAAGTATATGGACTTCTATGCTCCATGGTGGATCAGTTATTAAAATCTACAAGTGCAGAGACTGTAGTGGCTAAGTGAATCACCTTGTCTATTCATTGATGAAGTTATTGATAGAGGCAAGTACCTCTAGATAACTTTTGCGAAAATGGTACACTGTTCAATCCTTCACTTAGCTTACCCTCACAACTGAACCCCAAACCTCCTAGTTGAATCTATTCACACATTGAACCTTGGGCTTTTTGCTTTTACTTACAAAAGTTGTGTGTAAAAGAGTATTTTGACGGCATCCAATTCATTCTACATTAGCTGCAATCATAACTGATTTCACAAAGACATAGGCTAACAACTTCTCTTTTCCTATTTATCGAGAAATGATGTATAAATGTTGAGTTTAGGTTCTCTATGATTAAGATGACATATAGAGAAAAATTCCAATTGCAGGAATAAATAACTATTGATCTGGATATGTAGGAACTAAAAAAAATTCACTTGATTGAACCTACTTATTTTTATAGTAAATAATGAGTTTAAAGGGAAAATTATTGGAAATGTATTCTACAATAAAATGTAATCCACATTTGAATAAAAGTACATGAATAACTTTTCTATCAAAAGAAGTTTTTTCTCTGCCCCCAATTTCTTTCTTGGGATTGAATGAGTTTCTAATTTGTTGGAGTCAGGTAAGCCCACCTGATGGTCTAAGGAGTTTGGAATATAATTATGAAACAGAAAAAAAAAGCTTGCCTCTTACTTTTGTAGCCAGATACTATTTATCCTGTGATATTTTGGATAGTAGATGAAAACTTGATGCTTCTTTACTTTATCATCTTGGAAATGAGGTAGATTCATTTCTTCATTGAGTAACATACATTGAATCCCTATGGTTTCTTTGGCATCCCATCTAAGACTATCTTTCCAAAATAGAGGCAGTTGGTAGATAACAATAATACAACCAAAACAAATTATTAACTAGTCCTTTTGACATTGATAACTGGCTTGCATAAAACATTTCCTTTCTTTTCTCTGTTCACTCGCAGGGTGATTAAACTTATTTGGTTCCTCATTTGTTTTTTATCATTCTTAGTCTATTTACTAATGGAATAATACATTCATTAAACCTTTATAACTCTATTTTTTTCTTTTTTATTTATTTATTTTTTTTATTGAGAAAAAGG
>NC_022031.1:20287437-20296980 GCF_000317375.1 Microtus ochrogaster | reverse complement strand
CTCTGAACATGGCGAACAATGAGGGCTGATGAGAAGCCAAGGACAATGGCACAGGGTTTTGATCCTATAACTCTATTTTTTGACACCGGTAACTGAAGACAAAAACGTGGCGTGTCTGAACAGCTCATAGATTTTGATATAATATCCATTGTGGAAGTTCTCAGGCAAACAGAAAAACCTTGCTCTTGTTTTACATTTCTGTTTTGAACTGATTTTTTGACATGTATCCAAAGGTTTTCCAGACATTTATAAAATAGACAGCATTATCTACATACATTGCAGATAATTGCATCTGCTCATTTTTAATTTATCCAATAAAAATAAATGTTCATATTATGGCACTATTGTTATAGGCAAATAACATAAAATGATTTTTTTAAAGTAAATTTTGGTCCTCAAAAAATGCACAATTCATTCATTCATTCATTCATTAGTGCATGTCATATACATTTCTATGACTCTTCTAACTGGAAATCAGGTATGATGATAGACTTACTGTTACTCAATAATGAAGTACAAAAAGAACAAAATTAAGAAATGATTATTAGCTACAAGTCAAAGATAAAGAAAGCAACTATGTTTGAAATTATTGATGTTGCATAGAGAAACACATACTTTTCAAACTATGTAGCCTAAACATTTGGAAAAACTTATTAGTACCATAGTCCATGGGCTTTCATGTTTAAATTCTTCTTTTTTTTGATTTTGCATTTGTATCACAAAATTTTACTTAAAGAAAGACATATAAAATTATAGCACTCTGCTATTAACTACTCTATTTTGGTCTCTGATATCAAGGATTTTGTCAGGCGAGTATGCAAAAGTACATTGCAATATCCATGTATTACACTTCATGTAATTTGAAATCAAAGTCCTCAATCAACATTAATTAGGACGTATTATGCTGTAATTTCTGAATGCGTGCACAATGGGTAATCTTCTAAATTGTGCATAATTTTCCTTTTCTTTTGAATTGTGACATGATGCTTTACCTAATATATATTAAATTGAGAGGAGTTAATTTTACATTCAGGATATTCAAACATTAGATTATCCTTCATATTTTCATGTATCATCGGCAAAGTTTGTATCTTTATGGAAAACTTGATCTTTATCATCCTTTTCATCGAATACACAGCTAGGGTCTTTGGTAACAAGCTTAAAAACATTCATTTTGCCTTTTATTCATTTCTCAGGAATTCTAGACCACATTTAATTACACCTGACATAAATGCTTTGTGTGCTAATGGTCTTCTGGTTAACCCACCATGAATTCCTGCTAAAATTTTAATAAGCCTTGGAGACAATTCTCTAGAGGATTCCCCGGAGTGTTTCCTGGACACCAGTGATGCAAGGGTATGCTATCCCACTGATGGGTGTCCCAGAGCAGCCCAGCATGAACACTCTGGTTCACTGAGAGCTGTGCATGAACCATGATGCTACTATAAATGGCTGAAATGTGATGCACCTTCCCTTGCAACTTCCTCCAACTCAGCCTAATGGAGATTAAGGTCCATTAAGAGCTCTTTGCTGCATGTGCGATTTCTATCGATCAAATTGACTCATTCTGTTTTAGCCAATGATCCTATTACAAAAGCTGCCTGCTTCCAGTTTTTTACTGGCACAGGGAAGCCTGCAAATTCTCTGAACTGTAATGGACAATCTAGGAAAGGGTATCACTGGAGCTGTGGCTTTTAGCCCCTGCTGAACATCAGCTGCAGCATATAATTCTTAAGAAGTTTTCAGGAGTTATTATTTATGCTCTTACTTAGTTTATGGAGATAGGTTAATTCTTTCTAGTTCATTTAAAAATAGGTATTTCCTTATGAAACTGTGTTAAGTGTCATGTAGATTTAGACAGACCTCAACATAAACAACACTATAGATTAAAAATGATGGTTTTTTTATTTTTGATTTGTAAACCTATAAAGGAACTATCTGGAGAGCAGAATATTTGGTTATAATTATACCAGGCTGTTTAAAACTAATAGTAATCTTAGTAAAAAGGAGCCATTAACAAATAAATGGAAATAGAAAAAAAAATCCTGAGTGAGGTAACCCAGACTCAGAAAGATAAACACAGTGTGTACTCACTCTTAAGTGGATATTAGATATGGAGAAAGGATAACCAGACTACAATCCATAGCTGCAGAGAAGCTAGGTAACAAAGAAGACCCTAAGATAGACACATGAATTGTCCAGGGAAGGGGAATTAGAGGAGATCTCCTGGGTAAACTGGGGGTGAGGGGAGCAGTAAAAGGGAGCGGATGGGAGATGAGAACTTGAGTTAATGTGATTGTCGGAGGGGAGAGGACTGGAGTGGGAGAGCCATGAAAGAAATCTTGATGGGGTTAGGGAGAAATTCCCACGAATTTACAAAGATGATTCCAGCTAAGACTCCTAGTAATGCTGGACCTCTCCTGAACTGGCCTTCCCCTGTAATTAGATTGCTGAATACCCCAACTATCGTCATAGACCGTTCATCCAGCAACTGAATGAACCAGATGCAGAGATCCACAAACAAGCACCAGGCCAAGTTCTGGGAATCCAATCGAAGAGAGGGAGGAGGGAATCTGAGAATAAGGGAGATCAAGATCATGATGGAGAAATCTACAGAGACAGCTGAACCAAGCTCGTGGAAATTAAGGAACTCCAGACCAACAGCTGTGGAGCCTTGATGAGACCAAACTAGGCCCTCGGTATATGGGAGACAGTGGTAAACCTTGTATCAACTGTGAGGCACCTGGCAGCAGGACTAGGATCTGTCCCTGGTGTGTGAGCGAGCTTATTAAAGCCCATTCCATATGGTGAGATGTCATACTAAGTCTTAATACAGGAGTAGGGAGGGGCTTGGTTCTGTCCCAACTCAATGCGCCAGACTTTGCTGACTTCCCATGGTAGCCCTTACCCTTTGGGAGGAATGGATGGGAGTGGGCACGAGGAGGAGGTAGGGGGTGGGGGGGGGAGAACTGTGCATGGAATGTAAAGTGAATTTCAAGAGTACATTAAAATTAAAAAATTTAAAAAGCAGCCATTAAATAAGTATAGACATCACTGTTCTGGTGATCAGATGGCAACTGAAATAATGGATTGTATAGATGATGGAAGAAGTAGAAAGAGTTTGTAGGTAAGAGTAGGAGGGAAGAAGGAAGGCTAAGAGTAGAGAAAATAAATGTGGACTATACAGCACAGAATCCCTCCCTTGAGAGAATTTTATCATTTTACATAAATGTGGACATGTTATTAGTGACCTAAATTTGGAAAACACATCATATTCCAAAAGCAACTTTGTACACATGATATAAAAACTGCCATTTACTGAAAACCTAAATTATACTAGATTTTAACATACATTGTAGCATGGAATGCTTTTTAACAATTCTAGAAATTTTATTGCAAACATTTTAACAATTCTGGAAATATCTCTAATATTTTCACTTTTAGACAAAGAAAATGAGAGCGAGAAGTCAAACTACTTGGCAAAAGTCTTGGCTGTGATATGGTACAGTACATTTTCAACTCAAGGCTGGCCACTTCCAAAAGCTCCTTCTCCCTCTCTTCTGTCTGTCTCATTCATCCTTCTGTCTGAATATCACTCTGTATGTCTAGAGTTGCTCCATAGCTGTAATCAGTGGCTGGGTTATCATGCTGACCCTAGAGCTGCTATCCAGGTATAGGAAAGGCAAGTGGGTGACCTCATTATTGGGACAGGAACCCAGGTAGCCTGATAAACCATGACATTTTCTTGTGCTGTGTTACAATCAGAATTCATGCAGAATCACAGCATGCTTATCATTCTTCTTATACTATTCAGAAATTATGAAAGTGTCATTTAGAGCTACATTGAATGTTATTAGAATACTGATTTTTTGCAGTACTGATACTGATTTTTTTTCCTTTATTGTCTAATCCTTACCCTAACTCTTTGTTCTATGATAGGGTGTGTTATTTATTGTATTTTCTTAATAATGTAGATGGAGAATAGGGTCAAATTAAATATATGATACAGGAAAAGCTTCTTTGTTATAGTTTTCCTTATTTTGAGAAAATAAATCATTGACCTATTTTTTATGTCTAGAAAATCCCTTATATTTAGTTGCAGTGATCTCTGAAGGTGGTATTTATGTGAACTATGCTCACAAATCTCACATTTAATTTGAGAACAAACAGAAAAAAATTATCGCACTAAATTTGAGCACAAATTTTACTGGACTGTTTTAGAAGCCCAACCAAGTTTTTTTTTAATTGGAAATGGAGTTATTTCAATTTTATGTGATTAGATAATCATACTTTTTTTTTTTACCAATGTGCCTTAATTTAGTTGGACATTTGAAATACATAGGTACTTTCTGTTAAAGTTGACTGATTAAACCCGATGAAAAGCAACAGAAAAAAAAACATGATACACAGTAGTCTCAAGTAGAAAATACTGTCATAATATTTAGATTTCAAGAGATTCTTATTGCAAAATGTTCAGGGATACCTCTAGCCTGACTTCTCACAGCCAAACTCTTTTTGGTGGTACTTATGCTATATTGCATATGACATATATAAGGAGGGTGATGTCTTTCTCCATACATTTGAAAAGTTTAAATTTTATTTCTGGCAGATATGCCTATTGTAGCAATAATGACTTGATAATAGAAGCAAATGAAAATTTTTGTTGGGAAATGAGCCAATATCATCCAAGCATTTTCCTTGGAAACAATAGTTGACTGATCTGCACTATTAAGTTTTGTAAGAGCTTTTAAAAAAATGTGCCATTTACATTTATTGACTATAAATAGAACATATTTTGCTTGTTTCCTTATGTCTGAATAATATTTCAAGATAATCCTTAAAAACTTTTTTGACATTGTATTTCAGGTTTTGAGAATTCCAAATGATTATGTCTCTTCCTCTTAAAATATTTTTTTAAAACAGGGCAGTTTGTTTATTTTATATATGTTGACTGGTAACAAAACCTTAGACTCTAGAAATAATCTTCAGTGCTGTGAAAAGCGGAGATTTATGGAAAGTAATGGTACATTAAAGATTAAAATTTTAGGAGTAAGCTTAGTAGACTCATTTTGCCCTTGCCCCTGGATAAATTTCTGTGTAGGCCCGTTAACAGCTATGTATTCATTAAGATATTTAAAAGCCTGCAGATTATTCTAAGTATAAAAAAAGTCATTCCGCAGTACCATCACCTTGCTCTTTGCAACAATGACAACTCAGGACTTCATTGAAGGTTAAAGCTCCTTTATCTCTACATGAAGGTGCTGCAGATGGAAAACTGCGGGGGGCAGTGAGGTCTGGCTGACTTCATCTCCGTCTGGCACTTCTCTGTGTCCTACTGTGCAGTGCTTCTCAGGACTGGTTGGTTCTTCCTGGGTTGAAGCCAGAGACAGCAGGCAAGGTGAGGTCCCCAGAAGGCCTTGCATAACCTGCACAGTTGTAATCTGGAACAGAGGTTCCTATAGCTTTTGAGTGTTTAACTGTGAAATGGATGGAAAGAATGGTTTCTCATAGAAATAGCCTGATAGCTTGTGAGATGCTAAGAACTACTCCTAGTATCACAGGCAGTTCTTGGTCTTGAAGCTCAAAACCCATAAGAGGACTCTACACAGGATTACGAGGATTGGGAAGAGTGTTGATAATGCCTTTACAAGTTCAGAATGCTAATCTAGCATCACTTCTAATCCAAGGGTTTTGTTGTTATTTTGTTTGGATTTTGGTTTTCCTTTTTGGCATTTATCAGTCTCTCATCTGATATTCACAGAACTAGCTCAACCGCTTAGTGCAGAGGAGAGATACAAAAGACGTCGTCTCTGCATTCTGCCTGACCTTCCTTATTCATCTTCCCAGAAACAAATTATCTACTCCCTTCACCCAGATTTTAGAGAAGGGGGCGATGTTGATGTTGATAGAAATCACATAACCTTCTCAAGATCCAGCAGCTAATGAGTGGGGTGGGGCCATGGCACTGCTAGAAGAGGAAAATCTTCTATAAACATACAATCTTGGGTCTCACTGGGCAGGGTCCTTGTCATCTGGATTTCCAGCTCCTGCAGGTGATGGTGATGCTCAAAGCTCAGGACAGAGGAGTCAGAAAAAAAAAGAAAAAAAGAAAAGAATCATTTTTCTGCTCCGGCACTGCTTGGGTACTAACATGCACAGATCTTGCACCAAGTCCTTTCGTGGGTAGCTTGCTGTTACCTGAAACAGCTTAATTTGAAGAGTACCTGCTTTTAACCAATAAGCAAAACTGTCTTTTGGAAAGATAAGTTAAGCCTGTTGAGCTGAATTTATTTGTGTCTATTCTGAAATGACAGCATGAACTAATTGGACTTTAAGCTCAAAAAATCCTAAAACTTCAACCTACTAGTGAGACTTGTGAAGTGTTCAGCAAGGAAAAGATTGATGGAGGTTTTGCTAAAGAAATCATTAATCTGTCCTTTTCTGTACTTTAAAAATGTATTCCATGCTTAGGCGAAGCACCATGTCAGCCCACATGCTTAGAAACGTACTTTTCCTAAATTGGGTTTTAGTATCACATCAGTGGCCAACATTGAAGAATCTACAAATGCTATAAAATGTGTTTGTGTTTGCCATGAGACTAGTGTTGAAGAAGTTGCTTATATGGTTTCTTACTTACCTCTTTCTAAGAGTAAGAATGGAGAATTTTTTTCTAATCCTCTGTAGAAAGAATATACTTTATTTTTAATTTTTATCATATGAAAGCAGAAAGCCCTCGGCTAAGTCCATGTCTGACTTTGTGTTTCAGACTGATTTATACGCCCTGTCCTGAAATTTATATGGTGGAACCTTAACACAAAATATCAGTGGTGATTGCTCTTTTTGGACAATTAGGTTTTTAAAATGAATAAGAGATTACAATGAGGTCCATTATTAGAACAGTCCTTAATGTAATGAAACTGGTCTCCATATAACAGATCTTGACACAGACAGATTCATAAGGAGGAATATGAGGTCCAAGGAGAAGATAGCCATTCAGAAGCTAAAGAGAGGAACTTAGAACCAGTCATGGTGCTGTACACACAAACACCCATATCAAAGAACCAGGAAGGCTGAAACAAGGGGATTCCAAAGTTTTAGACCAGTATGAGCAACATAGTCAGTGGCTAACCATCCTAGGATACATAGCAAGACGGTCTTGGTGCTGGAAAAAGGCTCCCCCACATTTTAAAATCTATTGATCTCTTGATAGACATCTAGGCTGGTTCCATGCCCCGACTATTGTAAGCAGTGCAGCTTTAAACACGGATATGCAAGTCCCTCTGAGTCTTTACCTATTTTTCAAGTATCATGTTGACAACATTGTGGGGTGCCACATTGTGTTTCGAGTTCTCTACTGGGCTCTCTGTTGCCTTCCTGCGTTTTTCCTGAAGCATGGCCTGCATCATTTACTGTTTTCCTAAGGCCACTGAGAGGTATGGGCTGTATCTATAAGTTTGCAATGATCTTCTCATCAGAAATTCCTTTTGTTCTTCCATGTGTCCAGTCTACCCAAAGTCTGTCCTGAAAAATATAATACTTATATTGGTGTATGACTGGACACAGCTCTGCTTGTTGTTGGTGTCTTATTCAGAAGCTGCTTGCTAATGAATCGTCCAAGCAATTCTGCTTTTTTGCTTCTGAGTACAGTTTCTATGGACTTGCTCCTGCCCTTTGTCTGTATTTGTGCTTTTGTACATCATAGCAGATTTCCTACGTGGCTCAGTGGCTTCTTTTCTTTATGTCTTTTCTCTACGATTCAGAAATTTATTTCAGTTTCTGTATTTCCTTTTCTTATGTCAAACACGCACATATTCAACTTATTATTATTTTGATATATATGAATATTCTTAATTTTAGGTTTATATAAGATTGATATGTAAATATAATAAACCTCTATGCCTAAAATATGATTTAAAAACACTTCCTACTCATTTTATGGTTTCCCTCAGGGAGAAGGAAGGCATGACCATACATTTATTATGATGGAATGGATATTTACTTCTCATTGTAGACTACGTTTAGAGTTAAGTCAATTTCCTTTTGAGGAAAAGTTCTTTTTAACATAGGCTCACTCCTAAGTAATAATGAATACCCATGTGCAACATGGACTTATTTCCCCAAATGTACAAATTAGAGAGATCTTTAAAGTACTGGAAAGAAACTTAGTGAAATATGGACTTTTATATTTTAGTCTCTCCATGCGGTAGTGACTCATATTCATGGCAAGCACTCCACTCTCCAGGTGCTGAGCGATGTGGTAAATCTATCACGGAGACAGTGGGAAAGCTCACCCTTCTTCACCAGGGCTTCCATGGCCTCTGCATCTCCTCCTTACTTGGTGTAGCCCTTGTTTTCCTGGAATCTCTCTTCCTTTCTTGCCTCCATCTGTTTTCCTCATTCCCACCCTCATTTCTTCTCTGCCTCCTTTGAATTTTTTACCATCGCCCCCTTTTTTCCCTTGCTCATTTCCGGCATATTCTGCTGTGCTCCTACTTTCTCCTTCTTCACCTTTTCTTTCTATGTTTCGTAAACCAACTTTTCAGTTTTACTCTTTCTTTCAGTCTATTACCTGTTTTAGCAGAGCAGCAGCTACCCAGATTTTCTGTAGAAAGCGGGTAGGGGCATAGGCTTAGACCTTAAACAGCTTTTTCTTTAATGCCTTTGTTCCTGTCATATACAATGACGCTGTCATTCTCTTCAGACCCATAATGCTACCTGTGGGCTTTGTCAGAGGTGCCGTTTTCAATGGTGAATGTACAGAAGGCAGGAACAAATCGAGCTGCTTCTGCTGTCTGGGGACCAATTTGCACAAAGAAGCACTTAGAGCCTGTCTAGATGATTCCCCTCTTAGACACACTGGGAACAAGTATACAACCAAGGCTCACTGATTTATAACTGGAAACATTAACTCTGCTTCTTGATGTGTTCTATGTAGAAAGTGGCCCCATGGACACAAGGCATGATTTAGCGCACACACTGATTGCCACCATCACCATCAGGATGTGAGATGAAGCATAAAGTCACAGTTAAAGATGAGGATTTGGTATCTCACAGAATTATATTCCAGCCCTGACTCCATTTCCTCATGGAGACATTCAGCATGCTCTATAGCTGTTAGGCAGTCCATAATGTGGACACCTCCCATGAAGTACTACCGACACATTATAAACATTGATAAAATATGGTATGTGTGTAGAGAACTATTATTTTGCTTTGGTCTGGGAATGTCATATCAGAAACTATAGGACTCCTGTGGTTTGATTCCTGGTGGAGGACAACCTTCAGATTTTACATTCATGACAGGTACTTCACACCCCAGGTTTCTGTGCTTGGCTGTGGATCTCATCAGGTTCCCTTCTCTTAGTGCACAGAGATGAAGTAGCAAAACTCTTGGTCTGAAAGAGGCTTGCACATTTGCTGGAGAATAAAGGACACACGAACAAATAAATCATCCTCACTGTTCAACATTAACTAAGCAGCTTAACTATTAACAAAATAAAGTTGTTGGATGGGCAACAAAAAGTCTGGCTGGGCGATGGTGGC
>NC_022031.1:20273980-20286932 GCF_000317375.1 Microtus ochrogaster | reverse complement strand
CATTGTCCGCTATGTTCATTTTCTGAGGACAAAAGAGAAGCAGTACTAAGTTGGCCATGGTTGTCGCTGTCCAGCCTACATTCTTCTCTGTTAGTTAAAGAAACATGAATTTCAGCAGAGTGTTCTCTACCCCAGAGGTTTCTTATCAAATAGCCGATATTAGACATAATGTCAGGGAGAGGAAAACATTAAATTCCTGTGCTTCTCCTCTAAGGCACTGCGCTGTGAGAGTCTCTGTCTCTGTCTCTGTCTCTGTCTCTGTCTCTGTCTCTCTCTCTCTCGCCTTTCTTTCTCTCTTTATCTTTCCTTTTATCCCTTCTTCTCTCCCTTCCTCCATTTCTCCCTTCTTCCATCTCTGCCTCTGCATCTCTTTCTCCTTCCTCCCTCCTCCCTTTCTCTCTCTCTTTCCTTCTCTCACAATACATCCTCAGCGAAGTCTCGCTTCCCTCCACTCCTCCTAGTGCCCCTCCTCCACTGCTGTGAATTCTTTTTATGCCACCCCCCCTTGTTTCACTGAAAGTGTGCTATTAGAACAAAGCTGAGTGACACTGGGTGAGAGCAGCTGTTTCCTTCCCTTACTAAGCTACCTTAGGCTGCCCACCTGGACTATTCACACAGGCCAGGTCTCCTGTCTCATCACCTTGGCTTACTTTGTATCGTTTTCTAAAAACTCTCATTTCATCTTTTTCCTCTCTTCAAAATTCCAAGTATCTGAGTCTGTTTCCACTGCTTCTCTAGTCCACAATCCTCTCAGAACACAGATAGTTCCTTAGATCTTTGTTTCTGTAAGTTTCTTCATGTTCTCTAGAATTCCACAAGGCCTAGCATAGTAAGTATCCACCTAAGGGTTGGGGGTCCTGAGTTCTGTTGAGAACGGCAGTGGGGAAGTTGTTGGAGCATCTCCACGTTGCCTAAAATGTTTAGATCACAGTGTTTTTTTTTCTGAGATGTAAGAAATGGTTTGAATCATTTTTACTTAGTGTAACTTATAAATTTCTACCATTGTTACCAGAACAAATGTGAATTTTGGTTCTGAACTGATTTCTGAATGTGAGAATAAACAATTTGTCTATAAAATTAGAATATAAATTCCTTCGCACACTAAACACTGTTGATCAAGAAGCTGTCAGGAATTAGGTTTGGGTTAGGGTTAGGATATAGAGCAACATTTCCTACAGTCTAGAAGACAACTAAATTAGCTTGAATTAATTGAAATAACATATTTGAATATACAGAAGGATTCTGAATTTTTGCATTCAACCAATCATTGACAAAAACATTTGAAAAAATGTTTGTACTGAACATGTATAGATATATTTCTGACATTTTTTAAATAAATAGTCTAACAGCTATTCATATAATGAATACATTATACTAAACATTGTAAGTAATATAAAGGTTTTTGAAGCATTTGGGCATGTATGTGTGGGTTCTATGTAGCAGTATGCCATTTTATGCAAGTGGCTCGGGGATTCATACATAAATGTTTTGGTTTCCTCAAAAGTCTTGTGGCTGATTCTGTGATACTGGGGTGTGTCCGGGGCAGTGCTCTACAATGCCAGGACTAGTCCTCCACAGAATGTAATGACACACTTCAGTTGAATTCAAAAGTAAGACATGACAACATTCTTCCTAGAGTTTGGTATTAAAACAATGAGAAAAACTAAAATGTGGGTTTTTTCTGATCAGATACAAATAGTCTCTGCCTTGAGGTCTAATAGTAGTACAGAATCAAAACTACCTCAGCAAAGATTCATATGTTTTAGTCTGTCCGTGAGCTATACTGGTGAGACCTTTTGAGGGGAGGGGCTGTATAAACATATTGAATAATTTCTCAAGCTTCCTGAGTTTTTCTGCAGTGATATGAGTGGGATATTTGAGGCTTTTCTTTTTTTCTTATTTTGTAATCTGAAGTAGAGTTCAAAAAAAAAAGCAGAAATTTCCATATAAGTTTAATGATGAACCTAGTAAAACTAACATTTATTAAAACAACACACTTTGGTGCATTTACCATAATGAGAAATCCCCCCCTTTGTCCTATATACTTTCTTTACAAATAGCTGAGACAAAATACCAGAAAACAAGCTGGAAACAAATCTTCATTATCAAAACCAAGTTTGGTGTACATCCTTTGATCAAAACAAAATCAAACCAAACTCTTGTTTATTCTACTTCACACTAAATGGTAAATGTTCTAGTTGACAACATTCAGTAGCTACATAATTTTCAAACACAAAACAATTTTTTATATGCATGGTATGATTTTCATAGAGATGGGAAAATGAACTGTAATAACTGTAATCCAAGTCAGAAAGTTTTCAATAAACCTAAAATTTAAAATTCTTCTCATATAGTATTTGTTAGAAATATCCTTTAGTTGTGAAATTTTATACTATGAACATGGGAATTGAAGAAACTTTGAAAACTCTCAAGTACCTATATTACTAAGTAACACATCTTATACATACATACTGATGCACACACAAATATAGAAAATTACAAGTATATACATGGAATATATATCAAACACACATGATATATGCAAAAATAATATAGAGTCACATATACATAGACTGAGTTTCAGCAGACTTGAGACATTATATTGGATAACTTCTCATATGAAAAAAGCACTTGAAATAACAAACTTAGCAAGAGAAAAATGCTCATTTTAGCTTCCAGTTTGAGAGACTCCAGTCTATCAATGGAAGTGCCAATTACTTTTGGGTCTCTGGCAATGAAGTATAAGTAGGATGCAAAGGAAGAATCTTTTCTTTTTTTTTTAATCCCAGCAGTTTCCCCTCCTTCCTAACCTCCCAGTCACTGCCCCAACACTCTCTGTTTCCACCCCCAATCCACTCCTCTGCTGTTTCTGTTCAGGAAAGACAAGGTCTCCTATGGATATCAAGAAAACATAACATATCAAATTGCAGTAAGACCAAGCACCTCCCCATGTACTAAGGCTGGGCAAGGTAACTATGAGGAATATGGTCCCAGAGCCATCAAAAAAGTCTGAGACAGCCCCTGTTCCCACTGTTAGGAGTCCCACACGAGGACCAAGCTACACAACTGTAACATATATGCAGAGTGCCTAGGTCAGTCCCACGCAGGCTCCCTGGTTGGTTCAGTTTCTGTGAGCCCCTAGGAATGCAATTTAGCTGATTCTGTGTGTTTCTTGTGATGTCCTGGACCCCTATGTTTCTAAAATCTTTTCTCCCCCTCTTCTGAAGGATTCTCTGAGCTCCACCTAACCTTTGGCTGTGGGTCTACAGGATTCTCTGTTCTCCACCTAAATATTTGGCTGTGAATCTACATATGTTTCCATCTGTTGGTGGGTGAAGCAACTCTGATGACAACTGTGGTAGGCACCAATCTGTAAGCATGACAGAATATCATTAGGCATCATTACATTGACATTTTTCCCCCTCCAGTTATGTTTGGTTCCATTCTAGTTCTCTGGATCATCCAGTCTATGGGTCCTGGTGCACCAGGCAGTGTCAGGGTTAGATTTACTCTCCTGGCATGGGTCTTGGGCTTGACCAGTCATTCATAGGTTGGCCACTCCTGTAACCCCAAGGCCATCCTTACCCCAGCACATCCCATAGTCAGGGCAGATTGTAGCTCAAAGATTATGTGTCTAGATTGGTTTTGCACTCCCTGAAGTTGAAGTCTTGCCTGGTCACAGGAGATGGCCAGGGATACAGGGCTATCTTCATTGACATACCCCTAATGACACAAAGAACTCCCATTATGTCCCGCCTCTTAAAAGAGTCATGATATCCCAGATGCTACTCCAGGGATGAAACCTTTAACACATCGCCTTTAAGGAACACTTAAGACACACTGTAACAGATGGTATGTATACTCTATTTTGCCATGAACTATATATATGGCTGCTCTGCCAATAATTTGGCTTTGCTAGTTAGATATGCCCATGGCAGGCAGTATTAACTGATTTAAGAAAAGCATTATAAATCTATTGGGTACTGTGCTAGCTGTTGGAATTACAGTTATGGACTAGCTCCAATCTCATGACCATGGGTCCAGTTTGTCAAGTCCATCATAAATCCTGCATCTGAGGTCGTCTCTTCAGTGTCATGTTCCATCTCCCTGGGCTGTGTTTGGTCTTACATTTTTATGTGAAGGGTCACTGAACAATATTCATGTACAGGATGAAGACTGGGGACATTGAATTTTCACAATAAAAGCACAGAAGACAAAAATCTCTTCCTTATGTGGCTTTTGAGAGTCAGTAAGATACATCTGAAAGATGACAGCACAACAAGCAGAAAATCACCTGCAGTGAAATTCCGATCATTAAAGCGCTGAAATTATGGACATAGAGACATTAAATTCAGGTCCACAAGGAAAGACTGCAATTGTTATCTCTATTTACAAATCCAGAGAAAAGGGCTTGAACGATGGCATGATTATTGTTTAACTAAAGAAATAAGTCAAATTCTGCAATGATACTGCACTATGAGTTCCTATGCCCTCAACATCATTCTTTCTGGAGGCTGTGCTGGTTTAGTATCCCACTGCAATCTCTGGAGATTCCAGTTTCTAAATTATCCTATGAAAGAAATGTGTACTGACCTGACAGACAGTCTCAAGAACTGAAACTAAGGATTCCAGGAACAAGGACCTAAGTAACATTATGAATAATATACTGAGTGGTTCCAAGTGTTGGTACTTAGATTCAAGCTAATTGCAGGTGGCAGATCCTAAGAGTGAGATGATGAATAATAAAGATTGCTATTCTGACTGAACTCCAAAGTCATCAATTAAATAATGACTATTTTTTTAAAGTGTACAAAATTAGTTCTGTAAAAAAAAAATCAGTCAATAGCTGAATAGCATTTTATCTAGATCTTAGAACACTTAGAATGATCATTCTGCAATCTGGTGTGGTGCCTACCATAGACAGCACATATGACGGAACGCTATATGAAGTTCCAGTTGGAAACTTGGTCAAAGTTAATGTTCAACAAGAAAGATGGCCAGTACCAGTGGCTCTGAGGCACAGCAGAAGCGCACAGGTATATGAATGTGCACAAATACACACATATGCAGAGCTGGGAATTCTAAGAACTCAAGAATAAGGGTCTATACCACATGTTCTCCATTTACTTTTCCTTTATTTAAACAGGACCATCTGAAAGAATATGAGTGTCCAATTTGCCTGTGTTTAACTTGGGGTACAGAATACAGATAGGCTGATAATCTGTGAAGTTCCTCTAGCCAGTGAGTAGACAATTGAGGTTCAGCAAAACAGAACTTCCAGGAAATAAGGTTGAATTGTCCCTGAAATTTTTTATTTTAAACTACAGAGGTTCATTTGAAGCAAATGACAAGAGAATTATTTTTGTGGCTGTTGCTTTGGGGCAAGTACTTGATATTCCATGTCTAGCTGTTATGAAAGCCTTTTTTCCTGCAATTTTTCCTAATTTAACTTGTTCTTTTTTTTTCAGAAAAAATCCAGCGTATTTTGGAGGGCACTCATTTAGAAGAAGACAGTTAAACTTGGAAAAAAAAATAAATATCAGGTCTATTGCAAAAAAAAAGCTACTGAAATTCAGGTCTTCTTTTTCAATTGCATTTATTTTTCAAATCTTCTCAGGCCTTATTGCTCTAAGACACAGAATTTTTCCCTTCTGTTCACATTAGGTACGGCAACTTCAAGCTGGCCTAGCAGCTTAAATTGCTACTGGAAAGCCAATAGCTGCAAAGAGGAAGTAAGAGGATGTGACAACTCTGACCTCAACATTAATTATGCATCAAGTGATAAACAGCAGGCCAAGGCAGAGCCATGGGCATTCATATGTGATGCATATCTCATTCTAATAGCTGACCTTTAGTTTTGGTAGGCATATCCCTACCCATAAATTATTCTCAAAAGAATTTGGTTCTCATTTTGACCCCTCCAGGAGTGGGGAGGTCTCTTTAGGTTTCTGAAGACTGACTTAGAATATTTTGTTTGGTGATTGTTACTTTAACCCAGTAAAAGAGATTCGGTGGTCCTATTTAATCTCTGAAAGTCAAACTACCTGGGAGGACTTGGTTCAAGATCCCTGGGAAGGTTGTTCCACTTCACACACATTTGATACATCTTGATATGCCATTCTCATTGGGATTTTGTTTGTTTTTCCTTTTAAATATAAATAGGAGCAAAGATATTTCAAATCATACCACACAAGCAAGCATTTATAAAGTGTACTGAATTGTATTAACTATGATATTTTTCTTACCAATTTACTTGTTTACTCAGAGCCAAAGAAGATATTATGGAAAAGTAAAACCCCAATGAAACAAGAGATTTACTTCAGTGGCTGATGGCCTCATTGTGACAGGAAGGGAAAAAAAGACATTTGAACCAGAGGTAAAGAAAAAGCAAAGAAACAAGTCCATTAAATAAGCAAAACAACAACAACAACAACAACAAAACTTCCACAATAAATCTTGTTTGTATCATGAAAACACGTGTTTTGACTTCTAGACTAACCTTAGGAAATGATGCTTTGTGGTTTTCATCTTTCTAAGATGGGAAAAACATAGTAAGCACCACCTCCCATCTGCTCAAAATTCAGAATTGTTATTTCATCTTTAAGGATTCCACTTTTGTTTGAATTGAAAAACCGTATCCAGTAATTTTTTCTACTTATTTTGATCTACTCTCAGCCAACTTGCCACTTTTTATGTTAAGTGCATAATGTCTGTATCACATGTAATATATGCTAAGTCAAAAATATTTGTAGATTTATTTGCCATTTTATAAAGCAAGCAAACAAAGAAATATTCCAAAATTATCCTTAAAGATTTTTCCAAAATGACTGGAAATAGATCTTATTAATATTTTCCCCAATTGGGATTTATGTTATTTGTATTTTAGATACAAATGCCCCTTGACTCATTCTGGACATCTCAGTACCAAATGTAACCATGCACCAGACACTGCTGATTTTCTCCTGGGAATGAATTTTCAACCTCTCTCTTTCTTGCTGCTGAGACTGAAGTTTCCTTTCGTTTTTGGAATGTTTCCAGTAGTTTCCTTCTTTCTGGAAAACTCCTAGGTTTTCCAACTCTAAAACATGTTATATTGCTTCTCTGGTTGCACTCTTAGGTTTGCCAACTGTAAAGCACCTCAAATTGCTGCTGAGCTTTTATTTTCAGAGACAAATATGTCATGATGCACCTCAAAGAAAGCTCTCTTGAATCTCTCCAACTTTCTGTCGATTTGTGAAAATTCCTAGAATCATAAAGTAATAACAGAGTTAATAAGAGTTTCTTCGATCATCTAACAAATTGAAAAATGTTTATCTGCTCTTTTAGTAGGCACGTATTGGTATATAATTTGAAAAAAATTAATTTGTGACTCACAAGTGACTTCTGATACTAGTATTGGTAAACTTATAGTGTGTTTTAGCCATTTATATTATTATATTTTTGGTAAAATGTTTGTTCAGATCTTTGAGTGATGCTTTTTTACTAATATGGAATATATTAGGTACAATATTAAAGATTTGTCTAAAATTAAGAACAAGGAAAACTGTTCATTGTTCCCAATTTTGTTGATTGCCAATCCTACAGTACTTGCCATATGTACAGATCTTGGAGGTGTTACTGGTATAGGAAGAGATCCACAGACCACTTCATGAAGACTGTGAGATATTAAGCTATCATTAGTGGGGAAAACTTGGGTTCCTTTTTCACACAATACATTGTGATCATTTCTAGATGGCTGAAATTTTTACTTTAAAAGATTAGAGTTTCAAACTCAGGAGAAAGCATCAGAGACCATCCCTAAGGCTTTGGAACAGAGAAATGTTTCAGAGGCAGCCCAAATAATACTAACCTCAAAAGAAAAAAAGGTCAGCATACTCGTTATATTAAAATACTAGTTCGGGTCGTTAACTTTGATGATAAATAAAGGCCAGGCAGATGGTCCAGTATCTGCTGTGAAAGCATGAGAACTTGAGTTAAATCCCAAGAACCCATGTTAACAAGCTAGAGTTGGCATATTCCCACAGTCCCACAGCTGAGAGGTAGTGGCAGGTGCTTTCCTAGGGCTTCCTGGGTAGCTAGCCTAACCTAATAAGTGCGTTTTAGGCCAGAAAAAAAGACTCTGTTCAAGGTAGCAAGGGAATGTTTCCTTAGGTGTGACACTTGGGTTTGACTTCACATATAAATTTGTACACATATGCACACATACATATAAACATACAAAGAAGAAAAAAGACCACTGTAAGAAAAGTGTTCTCATTTGACAAAGAAATTTGCTGAAAGAGAAGTAAAGAAAAATATCTGTTTTATTTAAATATATTAACATAAAAGTCTGTTGTAAAACATTAGCAGTTTAAATTCCGTACCATGGTAGAAGACAAATACCCCACCCCCCTAACTGCTGCTCTCAGAATATTTGTATAAAGTTCTGGCCAGCATAAAATTTGAAGAGGAAGAAGAAACTAATGTTCAAACCTGAAAATTAAGTAGAGAAATGGTAATTCCTGGAAGATGATGATATTGTAGTTTTGGAAAGCCCGAGCTAGTCATTTAAATTCAATTAGAAACAAAAAGGAATGGTGTTAATGTGCTATCTAACCCTTTGACATGAGAACAATAGCTTTCCTGAGCCCAGTCCTGGTTGAGGCAATCTATGGAAAGCAGTCCACTTATAATGTTAGACACAATGATCAAACACTTAGTTCAAACTTAACTGGGAAATATGCACCTATATAATTTATAAAAACTCTATTTGGACTCACAAATGATAACTTGAATAAATGAAAAGCTATAATTTGCTCTTCAATAAGAACTCTCAGCAAAGATGTAATTTTTAAAAATTCATTTATAAATTTCATAAACTATAATAATAAAACTCATTAATTTTGGTTATTTTTGGAACTAATTACATCATGTCTAAAATCCAATAATTCTATGAAAAAGAAGAATCTAGACTGCTTTAAAGTTTATTTTCATTCATGATTTCATTTATTTTTAATTAAAATTTTCCTAAAATAAACTCTAAAGGAATTAAAATAAAATGCCTAATATTTATTTTCTGTTTTAGAAAACAGGCTTTGTCTTTTTGTTTGCTTGTTTCTTTTGTTTTTGTCAGAGTTTCAAGTATCAAAACTGAGGAAAGTAAGGAGATCTCCCACATATTCCTAGATGCACAGCCTCTTGAATTGTCTACACCCTACTGTAGTATTCTTTGATGCAATATGTGGATTTGTGTAGATGCATAGAGTCTGTAGTTGGTGTTGTTACTCACTCTTGTTGTTGAGTTGGTTATATATAATACTGAAACTCGTCACTATTACTCTGAACCGACTGCTGTTGGGGCCCTAAAAACACTTTGCTCTACATATTTATTCTTAACTTTCCTTAAGGGAAAAGGAATGGAAAGGTAAAACAATAAATTATGGGAGCATGCTAAGTCTTTCTTACATGAGATTATAGATGGTTCTTCTACCAATGTTCCAAATAGTTAGATCCATGAAACTGTACTTAAATCCAGAACAAACACATAGATAATTTAAAATCTGATACAACTGAGTGTTGTAATAGGAGCTGCGGTCTGTGTTCCTGCCGCCCAAGCTCCCAGTCACCTGGCTAGCTTATGCCCCGAAATAATTACACGGAAACTGTATTCTTTTAAACACTCTTTGGCCCATTAGTTTTAATCTCTTATTGGCTAGCCCTTACATATTGATTTAACCCATTTCTAATATTCTGTGCAGCACCATGAGCTGGATTACCAGGAAAGATCTTAACCTGCGTCTGTCTGGAGTGGGAGAATCATGGCAACTGACTGACTCGGCTTCTTTCTCCCAGCATTCTATTCTGTCTACTCCGCCTACCTAATTTTCTGTCCTATCAGGGCCAAGCAGTTTTCTTTATTAATTAACCAATGAAAGCAACAGATAAATACAAGACCCACCTCTATCAACTGAGACATAAAACCAGTTACCCGTGACAGATTGTGGGTGGCAGACTTTATTTGAGGCATTGCATTATACTTGTCTACTCACTCAGGAAAGGCAGCCTAGGATGGAAAAGTAAAGACAGCATGAAAGTCAGCCTGGTAAAGCAACGAGTTTTTAATTGTGTTTACTAACAAGAATATGGACAACGGTTTATTTACAGGAGGAGGCAGGAGTCAAAGCAGCTGCATTTGAAATCCTAGCCTAACACAAAAGGTAACTCATGAAGCTGCAATCTGGAATTCTGTACAACTTGCAGGCATTCAACAGGTCTAGGAATCTCGTCTCTGTAGCTTGGCTGTTCAGAGTTTCCTGCCCCAGCAGTTGTTTAATGTTTCTCAAAGTTGCAGACAGACTTCTCATGAGCCCATTCCCTCTGGGCAGAATGTTTTAATTTGGAGGACATTGCTATAAAACAATGGGGGGGCACACCCAGATTTCTAATTCATTCTTGTTCTTAAAATGAATTTCAAGTTTGTTGATAGTTTTGATATTAAAATTAAACCCACATCTTCTAAAAAAAGTTCTGTGAAAATACTAGAAGAAAATCCATTTTCTATTTTCATAATAATGGAATTAGTAATGCTTTTCTTTGTGTTCAAGATAGAAAGCCATTCATTTAAAGGATAAAATAGGAATCTCATCAAATTAAAAACACTGTGTCCAACACTGTAGACAAAACAGAATGGGAAGTGTATTTTTGGCATCTATGACACAGTCCTGTTTGTTTTCCATTAAGTAAAGAATCACAGGAGAAGTCTCGTCACAGCTTTTCTCAAAATTTATTAGTGTAAAAATAATAAGTGCATACTAAGAGACAGACTTCCCAAAAGGTAAAGGTACCCCAAGCTGGATTCCATCAGTCTGTCTTCTCCCCTGTCTCCAGCTTGTGCTTTGATATTCATTTAGGGGGTGTTACAGTCAGTGTGGGTCCTCCTTTCTCTCTTTTGGTTGGATATACAGGATATCCTTGCTAACTGGCCAATTTGCATTCAAGTAGGATGAATCTGATTGAACTTGCTTAATAGGCAAAGAATTCTTTGAAATCAGCCATGGAAAACCTAATTTTGAAATAGATGGGGAAAAGTGTATAGGGAGTATTATAGCTTGTCTACAAGTACCATGTGGCTATGACTTGCCCTAATGAAAATAAATTGAGGAGGTATATTTCTGGATCAGTTCTGTAAATACAAACAAAATTATACTGGAATGACAAAGGGTAGGGTGGTATTCACTTTCACAAAAGCATGAATGGTAAAGAGAAATTAATTGCTTCATGGGCAATTTGCTACTATTCAATTTTGTATCTATTGACTTTGGGCAAGACAACTACATTAAAAATTGTTGTATAGATTTCTATATTTGTTGCAATGTGTATCTTTAGTTAGCAATTATTTTGCAAAAACAAAAGATTGAGTACAATAAAAATACTGATAAATTACTGACTAAATATATAGAAGCTATGTACTTCTGTGAAACAAAGAAAACCAAAACAACTAAAGTATACTTGTGAAAGAAAATATCTAAGATCTTTGAAATAATGAAAATTATTTTTTAAAATACACAAAACATAACTCATATAAATACTGATATGGAAATTCAAATTCCTCCTCTTTTCAGAAAGATATACAAAAATATAGAACCAGTGATTAAATCTACAGAAAGGAAAAGTAGAATAGAAAGGAGTAAATGTCTAACTTTTGACTTAACTTGTGCAGTTAAGGGATCTGAGAAATCAATAAAATGTATTATTAAATGACTTGGGTAAAACATGAAATATTTTTAAAGACGTAAAAATAAGAATTAAGATACACAGACCTTTCAGATGCAGGTCTGATGCACAGTCTGAAGGCTGACACACCTCTTGAATGTCTCTGTATATATACGCAAAAATGTGAACTGGCCACAACATGGTCGTGGCCTACCAGTTGGCTCCAGCCAGCTTTTTTCTCCTTCGGTAGCTACATGGCATCTCCTTGACTCCACCTTTTTTTCTCCTTTAGCTCTACTTGGAATTCCTGTCTTGCTCTACTCTACACTGCCATAGGCCCAAGCAGCTCCTTTATTAACCAATGGCAATAAAACATTCACAGCATACAGAGGGGAATCCCACAACAGTGTTTATTTCATAGTAAGGCAAAGCACACTCTCAAGGGGTGTGAAAAGACCAAGATAAAGGGACTACTGCACCATCTACATTTTAGGCAGGCTTTGTACTATTTCTAAAGCCTTGATAAAGCAATGTAAGGCTTCTGGAGCCAGGTTTAGAAAGTTACATATTAATAACCAATCTGGCAGTCTTGGTTTTCACGATGCCTTTTAGGGTTGGAGATATAGCTTAGGTATCATTCCTCTGACTAATTAGAATTCCACAGTTCAGGTTGTTAATTATGAGGGAAGGGTGCTGCCAAAATTCCCTTAAAAATAAAATATAATTTTGTGAAGGTCAGGAAGATGAACTGTGAAGAGGTGTGAATAAAAACTCAATTCAACCTGACTTAGTTGATCTGGATCAAACTTTAAGAGTAAGGTGCCATGAAGTTTATTGTAACTATTTTTAACAAAGAACAGTTTGGAAAAAAGTCCAGGCAGTGATCATTTTGATTCTAGGCACACAATAAGGCTTAAGGTGACCTCATAGAAATTGCTTTACAAAATACTTGTGACCTTGAAGGTGGGCTCTGTAGTTTAAAGACCTGGGATCTAGTGTGGGCCCTGACAGAGACAGCATATAAGTCAGCAGGCAATAGAGTGAATGTGATATCTTTCCATGTGACTTGTGACCCTTCCATAAGAATGGGTTCTATTAACTGAGAGCTAAAGATAAAAGCCTAGGGAAGATTGGCATAAACATTATGGGGGCATTAGGTTACTTGTGACTCTATAGATAGCAAACATCTCAGGTTTAATAATAATAATAATAATATTAATAATAATATCATCTCTCAGATTTCTGAGTAGAAAACAGAAAT
>NC_022031.1:20263061-20273880 GCF_000317375.1 Microtus ochrogaster | reverse complement strand
AATAATAATAATAATAATAATATTAATAATAATATCATCTCTCAGATTTCTGAGTAGAAAACAGAAATTTCTTTCTTTCTTTAATTTAATTTCTTTCTCCTATTTCTTTCATTAAGGAGACACCACTGTGTGATTAGCATTCTTGGTTTCTCTACTGTTATCTGTGAACACAAGGACCTTGAGCCCTCTATGAAATCTCACTAGATGTCTAAGACTTGTGTGGGAGTGTGACTTTTTACACACAGCAGAAGTGCCTAAAAATGGAAGAAGAAGGCCTAAATTCTTCAAGAAGTAGAGTATTTGCTTTTCAGTCGCACATCAGGGCTATTGAAGGGATGACTTTGCTTTTTGCATCTTGTGCCTTCCCGAAAGGATAACAGATGCACAGCAGCTTTATGTCATGGATAAAAGAATCACTGTAGCCTGTGGGAAAAGGAGGTGAGACAATTAGGATCTTGTTGATAGAGGTTTCTGTCCTAACCAGTCCCACAGCCATTCAGTCCCAAAGAAATACACGGAGGTCTACATTAATCATAAACCGGTTGACCTATTAGCTCAGACTTTTATTAACTAATTCTTACATCTTAGATTAGCTCATCGTTCTTTTCAGTGTTAGCTACATGACTTGGTACCTTTTATTAGCAAGACATTATCATCTTGCTTCCTCTGTGTCTGGGTGAGAACTGCAGACTGTGTCTTTCCTCTTACCAGAATTCTCCTGTTCTTATTGCACCACCTCTATTTCCTGCCTGATTGCCCTGTCCATACTTCCTGCCTGGCTACTCACTAATCAGCATTTTATTAAAATACAAGTGACAGGGTACAGAATATTGTTCCACAGTCCTTCCCCCTTAAAAAAAAAAAAAAAACAAGAAATCTGAATTGAATTTCCTTTGTTGAGCTTTTCTCCAGACTGTTATCCATAATAACTTGTAGCCAATGTTCTAAACAAAGGTAAATATCTATAATGCATTTTTTGGAAGGGGGAATATGGGTGTAGTTTTCTAGGCTACTTCCTGATGTTTGGGGGCACTGATAATCTTATGGGAACTTAAATAAAATTTAGAAATATTGTCAGTTCCTGACTGGAGTATTCTGTGAGCCTGGATCATCTCAGCCAGCAATCTTGAGGATGTTCTGGATGTGGTACTCAGACATCTGGGCCATCCACTCCTATCAGAGATTTTTCAGGGGGTCTTCCTTGATCAAATCTGATTTTTCCTAACCCAGAATGAATCTACAACCTCTCATTTCCTATGTAACAAAAGCAAAACCTCCTCTCCAAAGTAACGTATCTTTTGACTTAGATTTTGTAGTTAAGGCATTTCTAAAATACATATGCTGCATTAATCCAGCAGCATTTATAATCAAATGCCTTTTAGCAGCTGTTGCTTCTTCCTCAGCAATCATACAGTTCAATGAAAACAAAATAGCATACAGTATCCAGAATGTCTGTGTATTTTCCATCTTTATGTGGCTTTATTTTAAGCTTTATTTCTTTTATTTTTATTTTTAATTTTTTTGAGACTAATACCTGAGAAAACTTGGAAAGGAATTCTAGACATAGAAAAACAAAGTTTAACTGCTTTCTTTTTTTTTCAGCTGATGGCATTCAGCAGCTCCATTAAGAGAGGTTTTCCTGGTTCAGCAGTAGCAGAAATAAAAGCTGTATGATGTTGAAAAAGCTGCTTCCTGGGCTGTGCTGCCAGCAAAAACTCTGCCTCTTTCAGGAGGCCACACCTGCTTCCTGGGTTGTGCTGCCAGCACAAACTCTGGCTCTTTCAGGAGGCTGAGCATTTAAATGGGGTTTGTGAACAGAGTGCTACAACTTGCTTAATGGGAACATAGACCAGTTGTGTGTCTGAAAATGGGGCTGTGAGCATGGCTCATGCTAAATGTACCTCCTTCCCACCATGTTGAACTGGGTGGGACCAAAAGGCAAAGCAGCCTTAGAAGCACTTAGCATTTTAAGAAGCACTCCTAGACAGAAAAAAATTGCAGATACACAATAGGACAGATTCAGACATAAAAGAACTTTAAACAAGTCAGTATTGGATAAATGTACGTAGACTTGGAAAAGAGAAAAAAAGAGTATAGAGAGTTATAAAAAGAAATAAATGGTTTTTAAAAAATAAAACAAAGCCTTTAAAGAGACATAGTACACACAGTCATAGATTAAAGGAGTAAAGATAAAAAATATTAAAAAGTAATAGAGTAAAAACAAATTATCCAGGTAAAGATGGAGTATACACAGAGAGTTAGGATTATGTATATGATTGTGTTTTCCTTGAATTTTTAACTGTGAAGGATATAAATACAGAGAGACATTTCATTGTATAGACTGCTAAGATAAGTCAACATAAAGGTATCTTGACTTTAAAATTTGGGTCTAAGGATATACTGTTTTTCAAAAGAGATTCTTCTATTGTTTCCACAGAGGATGAGAACCTGTGTAATCCTTCTAGACTAATGTGGTTTGATGGACCAAGACCCCCAAAAGGTTGCTGTGAACACCCCCTAAAATTACTTTACCCAACAAAAAGCAGGAAGCAGTTTGGAGAGAACTATGCCAAAACTCCCTAAATGATTGTTTATAAATCTTTGTTTACATTTAAAGGGGGATATGCTATAGGGATTTGCATTGGTATGTATCTTGGTTTATTGATACAAATTTTAGGTCAATTTTGTTATATGTGTATTTCTACTCTTGATTAGGGTATTGTGTTTGTACAGCTCATTTAAAAATGTAATGTATAATTAAGAAATACAGGTTAATAGATAATCATCTATAATAGTCAAGTTTGTAGTCATGCTAGTTAGGTTTTTTTTAGATATATAGAGATATATTTCAGTTAGATAGGTATTCATCAAATCTTTCAGAGACCTTCAGAATATGGCATTTAAAATGTTTTAAGAACTTAGGATTTTACATGGCATTGAGTTACATCTGCTCCTGGCAGCACCAATTACTTCAAAAGGAAGATGGGTACTGAAGAGGCTTCTTATGGAGTTAGTTTGTCATTTGGGCAAGAAATTGCTTTTACTTGGACTGCTTGATGGTATGCTGTGTGAACTGAACTTGCAGGACACACATAAAAATGACTACTGAATTTGCCTAAAGGTGAGACCATTATTTGGAGTTCTTGCTTCATGAAAGAGTCTGCCAGATATTCTACAGGACATAGAAGAAAGTAACTGACAAAGTGCCAATATAGGTGGAACCATCTTTGAAATTTCCTGCTTCATGGAAAAGTCTGCTGGATACTATGGGCCTGTAGGCTGTATCTTTGATGCTCCAAAGATACAGAAGAACTTTGGGTGACTGTTCAGGCAGCAAGATGTCTCTCTCAATTCTAGCGTTTTGCAAGTTGCTTACAATACACTTCCTGTTTACTTAGGTAATATATCCTTCTGGAGTGTTTGATGGAGTTGAACAATATATAGTTACAGCTTTACTTAGTTATGTTAAAAGATAAAAGAGATATAAATTTTGTAACTATAATTTTTACTTGATACCTCTTTTGTTATATGTAATTTTACTATGTTAAAGTTAAAACCTTCTTTTTATTTAAACAGAAAAGGGGAAATGATGTAGAAAGTCTTTCTGTATAGGTGTTGCTTTTATTGGTTAATGAGTTAAAAAACAGTCTTGGGCCTGCACAGAGCAAAATAGAGGTAGGTGGGAAAAAGTAAACCACATGCTGGGAAAAAGAAGACAGAGTTAGGAGAAGCCATGTAGCCCTACCAGAGACAGACACTAAACAGAATTTTACCCATTAAGCCACAGCCACATGGCGATACACAGATTAATAGAAATGGGTTAAATTAAGATGTAAGAGTTAGCCAATAAGAAGCTAGAGCTAATGGGCCAAGCAGTGATTTAATTAATACAGTTTCTGTATTCTGTTATTTCAGAAGTCTGGGTGGCCAGGAAACAAACAAGTGAACAAGCAGCCCTCTACTACAGGATCTGTGTGTGTAAAGTATAAAGTGTGTAGCCAGACAAAAGAAGAGACAGTCAGGAGAAAGACAGGCTAAGTTTGGCTGGGGAAAGAACAAGGTTGAGAAAGGTGGCTGTCTTTCAGGAGTTACTATAAAAACCAAGTCTCAGCTGTGCACTCTCCTTCATTATCACAAAAGATATCATCCTGGATTTTATTAGGATTTATCTTGGAGAACAGGAGAATCATGCTCTTTTCTCGTCTGTATTATTAACACTAGACTGCAACCAGCCGTACCACCCCCCAAGTCTGTGAAGTGAGTATTACAGGTATAGTAAGGAGTGGCACAGTTTATTCGTACAACTTTTCCTACAATGATTGAGATGATAGTTAAGTGGGTTATTATCTGGGGTGCTGTTAAACTTTAACTGAACTCTGTGCTCCAGAAAACATCTTCTATGGAATGGAAGATCATTTAAAAATATCTCCTATAACTCAACAGTGGAAAACAACACATTTGAAAGAAGACAAGAGGAATTTATATAAAATCAAACAATCATATGTTCAACACCAGCAATAATTATAGCAATGCAAATCAATAATGATGAAATATCTCCTCATACTTATGAGGAATGTCACTATCCAGAAACAGAGAAGCAACATATGTTAATGAGGCTATAGAAAGCATGGGGTTGATGAAGGTTTTTCTCCTTGATTGGACTAGTAAGCCTGGCTTTCCCTCAGCCCAAAGCAAGTTGATTTAGACAGAAATCTCCTCAGCCTTGCTGTCTTTGCTGTAGTTTTCCCCATACTCACTGTTTTTATTTAACAAAACCCTCATGCACTGTTTGTGAGAACATAAAGTGGTATAACCAGGGTGGCAAATAGTCAGAACGTCTCAAAATGCCAAGCACAGTGTATAATGTGACCAAATGATTCTATTACCCTCCAAAGAACTGAAACTGGCTTATAAGCTTTGGGTGCTTGTATTTATAGCAGCATTATCAACAATTGATTAAAGAAATAGATGCAGTTTAAGTGTATTTTGTGAATAAATGGATAAAATTAAAAACACTCATTTTGTGCCGTCCTAAAGTTTTAGTTCTAATATGGCTTTCATGAACTTTGGTAATGTGCCAACTGGAGTAAGCAGATTACAGAATGGCAAATAGTATGTGTCTGCAGTTTGATGATTAATTTAGAGTCATCTAATTAATAGGAATGAAAGTAGACTATTGCCTGTCTAGGCAGCAGGAGAGCTCTCAGAAGATCCAGATTCTGTTTAGCAAGGTGGAAGAACTGTAACAACTTCATCCCAGAGCACTGTGGATATATTCAATACTGATGAATTCATAGAAATGATAATGATGTTTAATTTTATAAGTATTATTAACCATAATTAAAGATTAAAAAGAAAAAGAAAATCCTTGTCCTTTCTTATCCTGAGGTTTACTGCAAAGGCTAACCCTTCCATTATGTGGCTTGACAGACAAGGGAAACCTACCTTGTTTTCCTGCACAGCCTGAACGTACACTGTCTAAATTTGCATTCTTTGTCCCATAAATGAGCTGAAGTACTTTATTTAACCAAACTTGTCTGACATCCCTTATCATCCTGGACCTTGACTTTCTCCTGAACTTAAGCATTGAGACATCTGGGACAGCCCCACTACAATGGCCCTGTCTAAAAGACTGTCCACCAAAACAGTCTTTTTCTGTTACCTATACCTTCACACCATTTCCCTGCAGGTCTCCACACCCAGGTTTGCTTTTTTTCCTGCCTGACTTTGAGAAGCCTGCAGGTACCACTGTTACAGACTCTCTCATCACAATACACATGTGATGCCTCCTTACCTAAGTCCAGATTTGTTTTAACTTAACATTTGCAAAGTGTGAGAATAACATTTTTCCCTCTTAACATATGGGATACAGTGAGATGCTTGTGATGCCTTCACTGTTTACATACAGTAGGTAAAGCATATAATTTGAATGTAAAAATCTCTTTCTAAAGTACATATGTATGCATGCTTAGGTATGTAGGTAGACTATATTATATTGTTTCCTAGGGTATTATAATTTTTATTTATAAATATTTTATTTTGAAAATTATTTCTCTGTTTATAGTGTGTCAGATGATATTTTTGAACTGGAGGTTTAATTCTTTATGTGCATTGGTGTGAAGTGTCAGATCTCCTGCAACTGAATCTTCATACAGTTGTGAGCTGCCATGTGGGTGCTGGGAATTGAACCCAGATCCTCTGGAAGAGCAGTCAGTGCTCTTAACCACTGAGCTGTCTCTCCAGCCCCTTGGAGGTTTAATTCTTAAAATATTACGTTGAAGACTCAAATACCTATAGAAAAAGATAAAAAGTTAAGCTCTCTTGCTTTGGTTTCTTATAAAATGTGTTATTGCTCAAGTTGTTCCTTATCAATTTCTACTTTATGATACTGTGAATTCAAGATAAAAAAAGGTGCTCTTTTCAGTAAAACGTAGACACTACTAATTAATAGTCAAAATTAAAATGCAATAATCTCATCACAAATGTTCCTACTTAATTCACAATGGTTTTGTTTGTCTTGGGTTTTGTTTTTGGAGAAGAGATAGCCAAGGCTAACCTCAGACTTGCTTTAGTCTCCTGTAGAGTTATTGACTTGTAATACCTCTATGTTTGGCACTTTCCACAGTGTTTTATAATGATTTCTTTCTTTCTTTTTTTTTTTTTTTAAGTTAGAGTTTTGGGCTGGAGAGATGGCTCAGCATTTAAGAATACTTATAATGATTTCTTTCTTTCTTTTTTTTTTTTTAAGTTAGAGTCTTGGGCTGGAGAGATGGCTCAGCAGTTAAGAATACTTGTAGCTCTTGCACAGGATGAGGGTTCCGTTCCTAGTTTCCATATGGTAGCTCTCAACAGTCAGTCACTTCAATTCCAGAGGATCTGAAACCCTCTTCTGACTTCCATGGGTACCAAATATGCATTCACTGCCCATACAAACAGGCAGGCAAAGCACATATAAAAATTTTAAAAACCTGAAAGTTAAGTTACAGTTACATGTAAACCTTCTGTCCAATTTTACAAAGGGATATTATGATGACTCAGTACTGACAATAATTAACAGAGCCAACATTCTTACCAGGAGCACAGCCACCAATGTAGCTGAAAGGGATATTGAAATAGCAACAGAATTTAAGGTCAAATCTAATTTGATTTTTATGCTATAGAGGAACCCATTCTGAGTTATTCCTCTTTGTCTTTTCAAGTATCATTATAGTAATTTAACTAGTTATTTTTAAGGAAGCTACAAGGCTCTGCTCTTTCTAAATGTAGTATCTAGAAAAACAAGGTTCACTTTCTATAAGGTGTTGTATTTCTTATTTTTATTTTATCTTACTTTTGGCGTATTTGTGTACATGAGTGTTAGTACGTATGCTAGTGCAGGTATGCACGCATATGTGTAGAGGCTGGAGGACAAATTCATAGGTCACTCCTTGGGTGCTATCCATAAAGTTTGGAGAAAATTTGCTCATTGGCTTGGAACTCACGAACCAGCTTAAGATGGCTTACCAACATGCCTCAGGAACTTACCTGTTTCTGCCTGGCCAGCATGAGAATTACAAAGCCATGCCACCATAGCTGGCTTTTCACTTTTTCTTTCTTCTTTTTAACCTTGGTTCTAGGAATTGACTTCTCGTTCTCACAGGTGGCAAGGAAAACACATTACCCACAGAAACACATCCTCCATCCTGGCCTTATTAATTTTTTTAATCTTAAAATTAATATTTTTAATATTAAAATATCTGTAGATTCATATACTCATTTGTTGTATCGCATGGACAGACAGTAAAGAACTACAAGATGGCGGCACTTAGCCTTTATATTGATTTCCTCTTCCTTCTTCTACTCCAGTTCTGTCAGCAGGAATGAACCAACTGAATGATCCTTTCTTCCATGCATCCTATTAATTGGTTTATGTCTGCTATCTTTCTGGGGATTTTTTGCTGTAAATCTGTAATGTGCACAGACCTCAGGGTGATGGGGCATCTTCTCCCTCAGTACAGTTTATGTGGTCCTAGGCCCTCTATTATCTAAATTTGTTTAATATTCAGAAAGAGTCAGTGGTCCCTTTGGGAGGGTTAGCAAATACTTTTTCCTGCCACGGACTTGAACTTCCTTAACTAAAACCTAACTAATGATCGCTGACAGTCTCATTTCTAGCCCCTTCATTTTTAGTAGAAGATATCAGTCAAGGGAAATTTAGTCACCTCAACCACATCATCTGAGTGACAAGCAAAGGGCTAGATTTCTGGTCACAGTCACGGCTCTTCATGGTTTTATTGCCTCAGAGTTGAGCCGAATCAAAGTCCAGTTACTTTTGTAAAAACTACATAATCAGTCTTTCTAATTTGCTCGTGATACAGGGGAACAGACTGAGCTGCAGACTCGGTGGCCGGACATTTGGGATCTCTTGACAGTTTCAGATTTGGAGAATACCATATCGTGGCAAATTATGGTTATTAAACAGGTAACACCCTAGCACAAGTAGATGGGCTATAGAACCTGTTCTCAGATCTGGTAATTTTATCATTTGCCAATCCGTATTTTCTCCTAATGCCTTAGGCCATATTAATGTAGTGTACTGAAACAAAGTATTATGATTGGCTGTCTTCCCAATTTCTTGATGGGATGGAAGAAATACTTTCAAAATTGTGAAGAATGATTTGAGCCAGTGTTGTTAACTACTGTTCTAGGGGCCTGTTTTGCCAACAGACATCATTTTCTTCAATTATGTGAAAGAAACAACCCATGATTTTCTATGGAAATTAAATTTTTCATGATGAAGGAAGAAGCTATAAGAAACTATAACTCAGGAAAGTCTGGTCCCATCTGATAAAGGGTGGGAGGATTTGCTCAAATTCCTGTAAAATAACGATTGGATATTCTTAAGTTTCTGAAAATGAGACCTGTGGATTACATCTCCCAACTAATTATGTATCAAAACAATTAACGTTCTCCCCTAACTTTTGTTCATGCCTAGGAAATTTAAAACACCATTATACTCTTATTTCAAAATAGTTATCTTTCCCTCTCGCAATCTGTAAAGTTACAACAGAGAAACCCAAGAAAACATTGTCCTTGGATGACGGGTGCCTTGAGTGTAGCAGACAGAGTCCAGCTGCTTCATTGAAGTACATCTTGGGGGCTTGTGAAATCGGTCTATTTGTTCATGTCTCTCAGAGACCCTTTCTGATCTTGTATCTATCACAGTGTGTTGTGATAAATAGTGCTCTGCCTGCCCTACAGTCTCCTCAGCCATACTAGGGGCACTTTGAAAAAGAGAACAAACACACACAGCAATGGAAATTAACCCCAGGCCTGCCAGCCTCCATCAGGAATAATGGCGTCACATAATTCCAGGGTTAAATGAAAAGTAGGTGCCTTTTTTTTTTTTTCTGAATTCGGCTCTTTGTCCTTGCTTTAGTATGTCATTGTAGCAACTGCCATGTAAGGTTAATGACAGCCCCTCATTACCCTTGTCAAATATGTAATACTGTGGCCCAACAACGGGTCTGAATGGCTTCTGCTTGTCAGACCCCAATGTTGTGCCTAGCAGATGGCCACTGTGTTTGGAGAGGCCCTTGCTCAGATCCATCACACTGATATCCCGAACACGTGTGTGCGGGAAGCATTTTCCCCTGATGGGATGGTGTGTGGCTAGAATACTAATTGAGAACAGCAAGATGACTGCAGACTCTCCCTGCCTCCTCCCACCCCAGCCCCCTTAGTTTTCTGTTAAGCAGTGGGGTGAATGAGAGCCCATAGGCCTCTCTCGCCTCTCTCCTCCTATTATTTCCGGCAATACACAACGCTTTTCAGCTGTGATAGGCCTCGGATTCCAAACCCTTTATTTGGTTCACTTAAGATGCAGCACCCATGAAATTTAGACACGTTCTATTTTCAGAGATGTGGAAACAAAGAGGGAAAGGCCTCCGTGGGGAAAGTGGCAGGGGGCAGGGTTTACTGGAAAAGAACTACAGTCAGCTTGGCAGGAAACAGAAGCCCAGACTCGACCTTGAGCAAAGTCACTTCCTCCCACCTCAGTTGTCAGCCTCCTCCTCCTACCAACGGGGTGGCTGGCAGGAGGAGACAGGTATTTAAAGCTCCATGGAAGGCCTGACCACCATGCCTCCGGAATTCTGCAGCATGCCTTTGACGTTCTCACCTTCAGAGTTTTTCATTCTGTTGTCTTGCCTTTTAACACTAGTCTCTGTCCTCAGAAATGAGCAGTAGCTCCCTAAAAATCAGTTCAGACTCTAGTATCGGCCTCCGGAATCTGTTACAATATAATAAAATTGTTTTCTCTTACTAGTGTTCCCAGGAGTTCCCAGGAAGTGCATCTTTTTGGCAGCAATGGTCCAATTGCTATTTCCCTGCTTCTTTCCTCCCTTCAGACCTCCTTCGAACACTAACCTTGAACATGAAGCTCTCTGTTCTCTCCAGCGAACTTCTTTCTTCAAGAACAGAAGTTCCTTTTAAAAAATATTTTAAAATTGCGTTTATTTTATATTTTGACATGGGAGGTACACCTATCGTTGTGTGCATGTTGAGATTCGAAGATAACTTTAGGGAGTCTGTTCTGTTCTTCCACCAAGTGAATTCTGGTGATCACACTCATGTTGTGGGAATTTCTTTAGCCAACAGCCTTTCAGATACTGGTTCATGTTGGGCATGGTCGGAGTTACTATAAGCAGAGATGAAAAGTATACGTGGCCCCTAGTATTTGCTAATTATCTTAGACTGGACATTTAGCCTATATTTCTTGCTTGATATTGTTCAAGCTGGTTGTAACTCTAATTTTTATGTATGTTTTTGCCACTTTTTT
>NC_022031.1:20247252-20259588 GCF_000317375.1 Microtus ochrogaster | reverse complement strand
AAAATAAAAAAAAATGGAAAAAAAATAAAATTTGGGTCTAAGGATATACTGTTTTTCAAAAGAGATTCTTCTATTGTTTCCACAGAGGATGAGAACCTGTGTAATCCTTCTAGACTAATGTGGTTTGATGGACCAAGACCCCAAAAGGTTGCTGTGAACACCCCCTAAAATTACTTTACCCAACAAAAAGCAGGAAGCAGTTTGGAGAGAACTATGCCAAAACTCCCTAAATGATTGTTTATAAATCTTTGTTTACATTTAAAGGGGGATATGCTATAGGGATTTGCATTGGTATGTATCTTGGTTTATTGATACAAATTTTAGGTCAATTTTGTTATATGTGTATTTCTACTCTTGATTAGGGTATTGTGTTTGTACAGCTCATTTAAAAATGTAATGTATAATTAAGAAATACAGGTTAATAGATAATCATCTATAATAGTCAAGTTTGTAGTCATGCTAGTTAGGTTTTTTTTAGATATATAGAGATATATTTCAGTTAGATAGGTATTCATCAAATCTTTCAGAGACCTTCAGAATATGGCATTTAAAATGTTTTAAGAACTTAGGATTTTACATGGCATTGAGTTACATCTGCTCCTGGCAGCACCAATTACTTCAAAAGGAAGATGGGTACTGAAGAGGCTTCTTATGGAGTTAGTTTGTCATTTGGGCAAGAAATTGCTTTTACTTGGACTGCTTGATGGTATGCTGTGTGAACTGAACTTGCAGGACACACATAAAAATGACTACTGAATTTGCCTAAAGGTGAGACCATTATTTGGAGTTCTTGCTTCATGAAAGAGTCTGCCAGATATTCTACAGGACATAGAAGAAAGTAACTGACAAAGTGCCAATATAGGTGGAACCATCTTTGAAATTTCCTGCTTCATGGAAAAGTCTGCTGGATACTATGGGCCTGTAGGCTGTATCTTTGATGCTCCAAAGATACAGAAGAACTTTGGGTGACTGTTCAGGCAGCAAGATGTCTCTCTCAATTCTAGCGTTTTGCAAGTTGCTTACAATACACTTCCTGTTTACTTAGGTAATATATCCTTCTGGAGTGTTTGATGGAGTTGAACAATATATAGTTACAGCTTTACTTAGTTATGTTAAAAGATAAAAGAGATATAAATTTTGTAACTATAATTTTTACTTGATACCTCTTTTGTTATATGTAATTTTACTATGTTAAAGTTAAAACCTTCTTTTTATTTAAACAGAAAAGGGGAAATGATGTAGAAAGTCTTTCTGTATAGGTGTTGCTTTTATTGGTTAATGAGTTAAAAAACAGTCTTGGGCCTGCACAGAGCAAAATAGAGGTAGGTGGGAAAAAGTAAACCACATGCTGGGAAAAAGAAGACAGAGTTAGGAGAAGCCATGTAGCCCTACCAGAGACAGACACTAAACAGAATTTTACCCATTAAGCCACAGCCACATGGCGATACACAGATTAATAGAAATGGGTTAAATTAAGATGTAAGAGTTAGCCAATAAGAAGCTAGAGCTAATGGGCCAAGCAGTGATTTAATTAATACAGTTTCTGTATTCTGTTATTTCAGAAGTCTGGGTGGCCAGGAAACAAACAAGTGAACAAGCAGCCCTCTACTACAGGATCTGTGTGTGTAAAGTATAAAGTGTGTAGCCAGACAAAAGAAGAGACAGTCAGGAGAAAGACAGGCTAAGTTTGGCTGGGGAAAGAACAAGGTTGAGAAAGGTGGCTGTCTTTCAGGAGTTACTATAAAAACCAAGTCTCAGCTGTGCACTCTCCTTCATTATCACAAAAGATATCATCCTGGATTTTATTAGGATTTATCTTGGAGAACAGGAGAATCATGCTCTTTTCTCGTCTGTATTATTAACACTAGACTGCAACCAGCCGTACCACCCCCCAAGTCTGTGAAGTGAGTATTACAGGTATAGTAAGGAGTGGCACAGTTTATTCGTACAACTTTTCCTACAATGATTGAGATGATAGTTAAGTGGGTTATTATCTGGGGTGCTGTTAAACTTTAACTGAACTCTGTGCTCCAGAAAACATCTTCTATGGAATGGAAGATCATTTAAAAATATCTCCTATAACTCAACAGTGGAAAACAACACATTTGAAAGAAGACAAGAGGAATTTATATAAAATCAAACAATCATATGTTCAACACCAGCAATAATTATAGCAATGCAAATCAATAATGATGAAATATCTCCTCATACTTATGAGGAATGTCACTATCCAGAAACAGAGAAGCAACATATGTTAATGAGGCTATAGAAAGCATGGGGTTGATGAAGGTTTTTCTCCTTGATTGGACTAGTAAGCCTGGCTTTCCCTCAGCCCAAAGCAAGTTGATTTAGACAGAAATCTCCTCAGCCTTGCTGTCTTTGCTGTAGTTTTCCCCATACTCACTGTTTTTATTTAACAAAACCCTCATGCACTGTTTGTGAGAACATAAAGTGGTATAACCAGGGTGGCAAATAGTCAGAACGTCTCAAAATGCCAAGCACAGTGTATAATGTGACCAAATGATTCTATTACCCTCCAAAGAACTGAAACTGGCTTATAAGCTTTGGGTGCTTGTATTTATAGCAGCATTATCAACAATTGATTAAAGAAATAGATGCAGTTTAAGTGTATTTTGTGAATAAATGGATAAAATTAAAAACACTCATTTTGTGCCGTCCTAAAGTTTTAGTTCTAATATGGCTTTCATGAACTTTGGTAATGTGCCAACTGGAGTAAGCAGATTACAGAATGGCAAATAGTATGTGTCTGCAGTTTGATGATTAATTTAGAGTCATCTAATTAATAGGAATGAAAGTAGACTATTGCCTGTCTAGGCAGCAGGAGAGCTCTCAGAAGATCCAGATTCTGTTTAGCAAGGTGGAAGAACTGTAACAACTTCATCCCAGAGCACTGTGGATATATTCAATACTGATGAATTCATAGAAATGATAATGATGTTTAATTTTATAAGTATTATTAACCATAATTAAAGATTAAAAAGAAAAAGAAAATCCTTGTCCTTTCTTATCCTGAGGTTTACTGCAAAGGCTAACCCTTCCATTATGTGGCTTGACAGACAAGGGAAACCTACCTTGTTTTCCTGCACAGCCTGAACGTACACTGTCTAAATTTGCATTCTTTGTCCCATAAATGAGCTGAAGTACTTTATTTAACCAAACTTGTCTGACATCCCTTATCATCCTGGACCTTGACTTTCTCCTGAACTTAAGCATTGAGACATCTGGGACAGCCCCACTACAATGGCCCTGTCTAAAAGACTGTCCACCAAAACAGTCTTTTTCTGTTACCTATACCTTCACACCATTTCCCTGCAGGTCTCCACACCCAGGTTTGCTTTTTTTCCTGCCTGACTTTGAGAAGCCTGCAGGTACCACTGTTACAGACTCTCTCATCACAATACACATGTGATGCCTCCTTACCTAAGTCCAGATTTGTTTTAACTTAACATTTGCAAAGTGTGAGAATAACATTTTTCCCTCTTAACATATGGGATACAGTGAGATGCTTGTGATGCCTTCACTGTTTACATACAGTAGGTAAAGCATATAATTTGAATGTAAAAATCTCTTTCTAAAGTACATATGTATGCATGCTTAGGTATGTAGGTAGACTATATTATATTGTTTCCTAGGGTATTATAATTTTTATTTATAAATATTTTATTTTGAAAATTATTTCTCTGTTTATAGTGTGTCAGATGATATTTTTGAACTGGAGGTTTAATTCTTTATGTGCATTGGTGTGAAGTGTCAGATCTCCTGCAACTGAATCTTCATACAGTTGTGAGCTGCCATGTGGGTGCTGGGAATTGAACCCAGATCCTCTGGAAGAGCAGTCAGTGCTCTTAACCACTGAGCTGTCTCTCCAGCCCCTTGGAGGTTTAATTCTTAAAATATTACGTTGAAGACTCAAATACCTATAGAAAAAGATAAAAAGTTAAGCTCTCTTGCTTTGGTTTCTTATAAAATGTGTTATTGCTCAAGTTGTTCCTTATCAATTTCTACTTTATGATACTGTGAATTCAAGATAAAAAAAGGTGCTCTTTTCAGTAAAACGTAGACACTACTAATTAATAGTCAAAATTAAAATGCAATAATCTCATCACAAATGTTCCTACTTAATTCACAATGGTTTTGTTTGTCTTGGGTTTTGTTTTTGGAGAAGAGATAGCCAAGGCTAACCTCAGACTTGCTTTAGTCTCCTGTAGAGTTATTGACTTGTAATACCTCTATGTTTGGCACTTTCCACAGTGTTTTATAATGATTTCTTTCTTTCTTTTTTTTTTTTTTTAAGTTAGAGTTTTGGGCTGGAGAGATGGCTCAGCATTTAAGAATACTTATAATGATTTCTTTCTTTCTTTTTTTTTTTTTAAGTTAGAGTCTTGGGCTGGAGAGATGGCTCAGCAGTTAAGAATACTTGTAGCTCTTGCACAGGATGAGGGTTCCGTTCCTAGTTTCCATATGGTAGCTCTCAACAGTCAGTCACTTCAATTCCAGAGGATCTGAAACCCTCTTCTGACTTCCATGGGTACCAAATATGCATTCACTGCCCATACAAACAGGCAGGCAAAGCACATATAAAAATTTTAAAAACCTGAAAGTTAAGTTACAGTTACATGTAAACCTTCTGTCCAATTTTACAAAGGGATATTATGATGACTCAGTACTGACAATAATTAACAGAGCCAACATTCTTACCAGGAGCACAGCCACCAATGTAGCTGAAAGGGATATTGAAATAGCAACAGAATTTAAGGTCAAATCTAATTTGATTTTTATGCTATAGAGGAACCCATTCTGAGTTATTCCTCTTTGTCTTTTCAAGTATCATTATAGTAATTTAACTAGTTATTTTTAAGGAAGCTACAAGGCTCTGCTCTTTCTAAATGTAGTATCTAGAAAAACAAGGTTCACTTTCTATAAGGTGTTGTATTTCTTATTTTTATTTTATCTTACTTTTGGCGTATTTGTGTACATGAGTGTTAGTACGTATGCTAGTGCAGGTATGCACGCATATGTGTAGAGGCTGGAGGACAAATTCATAGGTCACTCCTTGGGTGCTATCCATAAAGTTTGGAGAAAATTTGCTCATTGGCTTGGAACTCACGAACCAGCTTAAGATGGCTTACCAACATGCCTCAGGAACTTACCTGTTTCTGCCTGGCCAGCATGAGAATTACAAAGCCATGCCACCATAGCTGGCTTTTCACTTTTTCTTTCTTCTTTTTAACCTTGGTTCTAGGAATTGACTTCTCGTTCTCACAGGTGGCAAGGAAAACACATTACCCACAGAAACACATCCTCCATCCTGGCCTTATTAATTTTTTTAATCTTAAAATTAATATTTTTAATATTAAAATATCTGTAGATTCATATACTCATTTGTTGTATCGCATGGACAGACAGTAAAGAACTACAAGATGGCGGCACTTAGCCTTTATATTGATTTCCTCTTCCTTCTTCTACTCCAGTTCTGTCAGCAGGAATGAACCAACTGAATGATCCTTTCTTCCATGCATCCTATTAATTGGTTTATGTCTGCTATCTTTCTGGGGATTTTTTGCTGTAAATCTGTAATGTGCACAGACCTCAGGGTGATGGGGCATCTTCTCCCTCAGTACAGTTTATGTGGTCCTAGGCCCTCTATTATCTAAATTTGTTTAATATTCAGAAAGAGTCAGTGGTCCCTTTGGGAGGGTTAGCAAATACTTTTTCCTGCCACGGACTTGAACTTCCTTAACTAAAACCTAACTAATGATCGCTGACAGTCTCATTTCTAGCCCCTTCATTTTTAGTAGAAGATATCAGTCAAGGGAAATTTAGTCACCTCAACCACATCATCTGAGTGACAAGCAAAGGGCTAGATTTCTGGTCACAGTCACGGCTCTTCATGGTTTTATTGCCTCAGAGTTGAGCCGAATCAAAGTCCAGTTACTTTTGTAAAAACTACATAATCAGTCTTTCTAATTTGCTCGTGATACAGGGGAACAGACTGAGCTGCAGACTCGGTGGCCGGACATTTGGGATCTCTTGACAGTTTCAGATTTGGAGAATACCATATCGTGGCAAATTATGGTTATTAAACAGGTAACACCCTAGCACAAGTAGATGGGCTATAGAACCTGTTCTCAGATCTGGTAATTTTATCATTTGCCAATCCGTATTTTCTCCTAATGCCTTAGGCCATATTAATGTAGTGTACTGAAACAAAGTATTATGATTGGCTGTCTTCCCAATTTCTTGATGGGATGGAAGAAATACTTTCAAAATTGTGAAGAATGATTTGAGCCAGTGTTGTTAACTACTGTTCTAGGGGCCTGTTTTGCCAACAGACATCATTTTCTTCAATTATGTGAAAGAAACAACCCATGATTTTCTATGGAAATTAAATTTTTCATGATGAAGGAAGAAGCTATAAGAAACTATAACTCAGGAAAGTCTGGTCCCATCTGATAAAGGGTGGGAGGATTTGCTCAAATTCCTGTAAAATAACGATTGGATATTCTTAAGTTTCTGAAAATGAGACCTGTGGATTACATCTCCCAACTAATTATGTATCAAAACAATTAACGTTCTCCCCTAACTTTTGTTCATGCCTAGGAAATTTAAAACACCATTATACTCTTATTTCAAAATAGTTATCTTTCCCTCTCGCAATCTGTAAAGTTACAACAGAGAAACCCAAGAAAACATTGTCCTTGGATGACGGGTGCCTTGAGTGTAGCAGACAGAGTCCAGCTGCTTCATTGAAGTACATCTTGGGGGCTTGTGAAATCGGTCTATTTGTTCATGTCTCTCAGAGACCCTTTCTGATCTTGTATCTATCACAGTGTGTTGTGATAAATAGTGCTCTGCCTGCCCTACAGTCTCCTCAGCCATACTAGGGGCACTTTGAAAAAGAGAACAAACACACACAGCAATGGAAATTAACCCCAGGCCTGCCAGCCTCCATCAGGAATAATGGCGTCACATAATTCCAGGGTTAAATGAAAAGTAGGTGCCTTTTTTTTTTTTTCTGAATTCGGCTCTTTGTCCTTGCTTTAGTATGTCATTGTAGCAACTGCCATGTAAGGTTAATGACAGCCCCTCATTACCCTTGTCAAATATGTAATACTGTGGCCCAACAACGGGTCTGAATGGCTTCTGCTTGTCAGACCCCAATGTTGTGCCTAGCAGATGGCCACTGTGTTTGGAGAGGCCCTTGCTCAGATCCATCACACTGATATCCCGAACACGTGTGTGCGGGAAGCATTTTCCCCTGATGGGATGGTGTGTGGCTAGAATACTAATTGAGAACAGCAAGATGACTGCAGACTCTCCCTGCCTCCTCCCACCCCAGCCCCCTTAGTTTTCTGTTAAGCAGTGGGGTGAATGAGAGCCCATAGGCCTCTCTCGCCTCTCTCCTCCTATTATTTCCGGCAATACACAACGCTTTTCAGCTGTGATAGGCCTCGGATTCCAAACCCTTTATTTGGTTCACTTAAGATGCAGCACCCATGAAATTTAGACACGTTCTATTTTCAGAGATGTGGAAACAAAGAGGGAAAGGCCTCCGTGGGGAAAGTGGCAGGGGGCAGGGTTTACTGGAAAAGAACTACAGTCAGCTTGGCAGGAAACAGAAGCCCAGACTCGACCTTGAGCAAAGTCACTTCCTCCCACCTCAGTTGTCAGCCTCCTCCTCCTACCAACGGGGTGGCTGGCAGGAGGAGACAGGTATTTAAAGCTCCATGGAAGGCCTGACCACCATGCCTCCGGAATTCTGCAGCATGCCTTTGACGTTCTCACCTTCAGAGTTTTTCATTCTGTTGTCTTGCCTTTTAACACTAGTCTCTGTCCTCAGAAATGAGCAGTAGCTCCCTAAAAATCAGTTCAGACTCTAGTATCGGCCTCCGGAATCTGTTACAATATAATAAAATTGTTTTCTCTTACTAGTGTTCCCAGGAGTTCCCAGGAAGTGCATCTTTTTGGCAGCAATGGTCCAATTGCTATTTCCCTGCTTCTTTCCTCCCTTCAGACCTCCTTCGAACACTAACCTTGAACATGAAGCTCTCTGTTCTCTCCAGCGAACTTCTTTCTTCAAGAACAGAAGTTCCTTTTAAAAAATATTTTAAAATTGCGTTTATTTTATATTTTGACATGGGAGGTACACCTATCGTTGTGTGCATGTTGAGATTCGAAGATAACTTTAGGGAGTCTGTTCTGTTCTTCCACCAAGTGAATTCTGGTGATCACACTCATGTTGTGGGAATTTCTTTAGCCAACAGCCTTTCAGATACTGGTTCATGTTGGGCATGGTCGGAGTTACTATAAGCAGAGATGAAAAGTATACGTGGCCCCTAGTATTTGCTAATTATCTTAGACTGGACATTTAGCCTATATTTCTTGCTTGATATTGTTCAAGCTGGTTGTAACTCTAATTTTTATGTATGTTTTTGCCACTTTTTTTTTCCCTTGGACAGTACTTGGTAGTTGTTCTTATTGTATACAGTTTTGTATTAGGCTTAGAACCCTCTTATTTAGACAAAATGGGGAGGTGTTCTGGGAACTCCTTCAGCCAACAGCCTTTTAGATACTGGCCTGTTTTTGTCATGGTCAGAGGTACTATAAGTATAGATGAAAAGTGTGCATGGCCCCTTTGCTGTTGGATTCGGTTCCCAGTTTCCAATGCACACAGAGGAATGTGGCTCTTAACCCTTATTGTGAGTTTTGTCCCCGAATAAATAAACCTTTGTTATACTCCATTCTGGGCTATTGTGGACCTCTTTAATATATCTACACACTCAGGTCAAAGGTTTGGTGCCAAGAGCCTTTGCCCACTGGCACCACAAAAAATATTTCTTTAAAGATTGTTTTTAAGAGTGTAATGAAATTACATTTCCCCCTCCTTTTCTGCCCTACCAACCCTTTCCCATATCCCTCTTTGCTCTCTTCAAAATCATAGCATCTCTCTCTTTTTTTTTTTTCATAAGTTCTCACTAGCATCACACCCTAAACATGAGTTGAATAGGGACAACAAGAAGAGACATGCTAATATGGACAGGGTAGGGAGTGGGGTGCCAGGGGACCTCAATCCTACACAAAAACCTTTCTTAAAGGTCTTCTGAGTATAACTTTTCTACTAACCCAACTTGGCTCTGAGAGTATCTGCTTCTCTAAATATTTCTAGTAAATATGAAATTACTTTTTTATTATGATACCTTCAAAAATAATAGACCTTCGGATTCATTCTGTGCAACCTGCTTGTTTTGTAAACAAGTCACGTGACTTGATAAAGTCCACATTCAAAGACCTAATATGGTAGCAAGACCTGCACCTTGGCCTTTTGATTCTGAGCTTAGTGCAGTTTTCCCCACTGTAACTGATAGCCACTCTATGCTTTGTCCATTTAAGGGATTGTTATAATCATTTGTGTTCACATCTTCTCTCCCCAAAAGTCATAAATTTGTACAGGGAGGACTTAGGCTTTGATGGACACACATAACTTTGAGGGAACAGTCATTTCATGCAGTATCAATGGCGGTACTACACAGCACCGGGTTTAGTTCTTTTTGTAATCTCTGTGACATGATGCAAAGTCATCTGTTTCTAACAGGTGATAAGGTTTTCTTGTTGTTTATTTTTAACCTTGTACTTGGTCTGTTTTGAGACAGCAAGTCATTTGTGAATTGGTCAGTGGGGGCAGAATGCTAGAATGGGTTTTGGGAAGTCAGAAGAGCCTCTGATAGGAAGATCTCAGCTGCTGGATCCTCATTGGTGGGAGAGGAGGAGCATTCCCACACACAGCTGCTGGATCCTCACTGGTGGGAAAGGGTATGCATTCCCACACACACCTGCTGATGATTAGGAGCTTGCGCTGGGATGAAGGAATATTATTCACCTGCCCATCTGGGAAAGGAAGTGAACTCCCAGGTCTTTTATTGGAAAAGGTGAACTCTTTCTCAGAAAGAAGATTGATTTGAGAGTCAATATTTACTGAGAGTTCATTTGATAACTTTTTGAATATGTGGAAATTTCAATATAAGTATAAAGCAACTTTGATTGCTAAGTTATAAAACACTTCTATATTCTGTGTGAGTATAGAAATGCTCATATGTTCTCTTATAAACTTTTTCATATTTCTTTATTTAATTTCAGTATTACTCAAAACTCACAGCACATTTGAAAACTTCCATTGCCCCTCTAAGCGAGAAGTTCATTTGGAACAGCAGAGAATTTTATTCTGCAATTTTCCCTTGTATCTTATATATTTGTGGAACATCTAGTGTGTCAAGCCTTATTCTAAAATTCACAAAGCTATAGGATAAACTGTTTATCAAGAAATACTCACTGGAAAGTGATAGAGAGACTATGAACAGATATCATTTCCATTCCTTATCACCTCGTTCGCACTCCACATTTTATCTGATCTTATCCAAGCCCTTCTCATTGCAGAATGTTACTACTTAGACTCAGGAATCAAAAAAATTATTGTTTTGTGTTCAACACTCTTTTCTATATCTCCAAACATATTTTGGGGTGCTATCTCCTATTTGTAAATTCTTAATTAGCACCTGATTCCCCATGGTTACATTATTTTATTAGATTATTTTCTCATATCACAATAATTCAGTGGTAAAGTACTAGTCAGAGCCTTTCATTTCATTTCCAACTCCAGTTAAGTGTCTCTTTTAAAAAAAGTTTATTTGTTTAATTGGTGTGCATGTGTGCTAGCACACACGTGTGTGCATGTGCCAGACAATGGCATCAGATGTCTGGAGATAGAATTATAGGTGGTTGTGAGCTATCCAACATGGGTGCTGAGAACTGAACTTGGGTTCCATGAAAGAGCATCAAGTGTTCCTAACCACTGGGTCATCTCTCCACCCCCTAGTATCTATGGCCTAGATCATCATTTTGATCCATCTGATAAAAAATTATAGAATTGTATTCTAGTTCATCTTTATTCTTTCTGGTAAAAACACCTGTTTCTTCCCTCTCCTTCATCTACTACACACTCGGTAACTAATACCTCATTATTAAGTGTTTGGGACCATAGAGAGAGCCACAATGGGTGACCACTCCACTGACTGACCTCTTGAGTGAGTTATCAGCTTTCTGAAGAGTCACAATATGGATCTTGCCACAGTCTGACTTTTTAAGTAATGCAGCAAGAGAACCAAATTCCTTCCACTTACTTCTCCCTACTTCATCATTGAAATCTCCCAATGTTTCTTACCATCCAGTTTAATTCCAAATTTCTTCCAGCTTTACTTGCTTCTTTTCCAGTAAGTATTTAGTTAGGAATTATTATGATCACTCCCTTGAAAAGGCCTCAATTCTTTAATTAGTTTTTATGCATCATATTTTTTATCCTTACATTTCTTGACAAAACCTCAAACCAGGATAAATCTAGCCATCTGTTTCCTGTGTGGCTACATTTGAGCAGTTGATTGTGGTTGGAGAAAATTATAAACTGCCAGATAGGTTCTCCTTCAATTGTATCAGCACCACTTCAAATGGATTTAGTTTAGCCTAGAACTCCTGCTATCTTACTTGCTGGAAGACTGGCCCACAGTGATTACTCATCTATCTCTTTTCTTTATCTTTTCTTCTACTTCCCATGGAAAGTTTGACTCAATATTTTTTTATTCCTTTGGTCATTCATTATTTACTATTTATACTTCTAGCAGAGTTAGTTTTCTTTTATTTATTAATTTATTTATTTATTAAAGATTTCTGTCTCTTCCCCACCACTGCCTCCCATATCCCTCCCCCTCCCCCAATCAACTCCCCCTCTCTCATCAGCCAGAAGAGCAGTGAGGGTTCCCTGCCCTGGGAGAGTCCAAGGACCTCCCACCTCCTTCCAGGTCTAGTAAGGTGAACATTTAAACAGCCTAGGCTCCCACAAAGCCAGTACATGCAGTAGGATCAAAACCCAGTGCCATTGTTCTTGACTTCTCAACAGTCCTCATTGTCCGCTATGTTCAGTGAGTCTGGTTTTATCCCATGCTTTTTCAGACCCAGTCCAGCTGGCCTTGGTGAGTTCCTGAAAGAATATCCCCATTGTCTCAATGTGTGGGTGCACCCCTCATGGCCCTGAGTTCCTTGCTCATGTTCTGATCCCTTCTGCTCCTGATTTGGACCGTGGGGTTGTAGTCTGGTGCTCCAATGTGGGACTCTGTGTCTGTCTCCTTTCATCGCCTGTATGGAATATATACATATTAGAGTACTACTCAGCAGTAAAAAACAATGACTTCTTGAATTTTGCATGCAAATGGACAGAAATAGAAAACACTATCCTGAGTGAGGTAAGCCAGACCCAAAAAGAGGAACATG
>NC_022031.1:20243714-20247152 GCF_000317375.1 Microtus ochrogaster | reverse complement strand
AACATGGGATGTACTCACTCATATTTGGTTTCTAGCCATAAATAAAGGACATTGAGCCTATAATTCGTGATCCTATAGAAGCTAAATAAGAAGGTGAACCCAAAGAAAAACATATAGACATCCTCCTGGATATTAAACTCCAGAGTTAGTTTTCAAAGTAAAATAGCCTACACTTTTCCCTTAGTGAAACCAGCAAAATGATTTTCCATTGTCTCAGAACAGAGAGCAAGCTCTTTGCAGTAGCCCATCCCTGCTTGAATATCTTTGTGGTCCTAACTCTCATCTACTCTCTGGAGAACTTATGTGGTGTTTTGACATATGCCTCTATCTCTTAGGCTCACCATTACTGCTGTCCTGTTGGCCTCAGGTTCAAAAATATTTTCTCAGAGAGCAGTCTCTGAATCTTCCAGTACAAATTTTATATTTCCCAGCTTTTCTCTGGAAATATGCTTCTATTTCCTAATAGCCTATTACAACTCACTATTTACAGTGACTCCTTGCTTAATTTTCTCAGTTTTCATTGAGTACTATGAAAGAAGTTCATTAGTTCACTGCTGTATACTCCACATACAATCATATTATTGGCAAGTAGCAGTTTAGTATTCGTTGAATAGGTGAAAGGTATGATGAATTAATCACTAATCAAAGAGATTAACTAGAGAAAATCGAGGGGGAATTTTCAGCAGAAATTATCAGTTGAAATCAAGCTGTGGGTTTATTTGAGACTAAAAGAAGAAACAGGATTTGAGTTCAGGAAGCATACTGCCAGCTCCCAAGAAGTTCCACATTATAATTTTCGGAATCGGAGAATATATGATACATGGTGAGAGATGATAAAAGTGGCAGAGGGAAAAAGCTTGCTAATCAGGTTGAAAACAGATAACATCTAGAACTTTCCAGGTGGACCCAATGTCATGGTGAGGGTGGTAGAGATGGAAAAGGTGGGTAGGAAAATTTCAGAGTGACTTCTTGTGAAAGATCACACTGTTTCTGATGTTGAGCATAGAGAAGGAAGCCATGAGCCAAGGAGAAGGCAGAAGGAACAAAAACAAAGACATCCTCAGAGCCTTCAGGAATATAGCTCCGTGATGTAGCTCAGTGAATCCATTCCAGACTTCTGACCTCCAGAACAAATAGCAACACGATAATTTTGTGTTCTTCCAATCATTGCATCCCTGGTAACTTGTGACAGCTGCAGCAATATAGAAATGAGGCTATGAATGAAAACTGGAAGCAGATGATGAAGGGACTTGTCACAGAGCTTTGCAAAGGGAGGAAATGGGACTTTTTAGGATAACCATACAACATAGTAATCTTCAGCAGGACTGTCGCTTTATCTGCTCAAATACTGCTGCACTGCACAAAGGTGGGGTGTGGTGACAGTGGTTCTGCTCATACCAAAATAGATATGTAAGTGGTTAGAAGAGTCTAAAAGGAAGTCCTCAAGGCAACTTCAACAACCTCATTTTTGATTGACTTGCGCTCTCATCAATATGTTTTATTTCTCAATCTAGATGAAGAGTTATGGAAAACAGTGGCTCGAAAAAACACTGCCTTGTGCTTTCCTAGATCCCTAACAGAAGCTGCTCAATAAATATCTGCCGGTGGTATAAGGGACTGTGACCATGAAGATTTTCTTACTTCTGTGTATCCAAGAAAATTTCTTAGACAAAATAAAAGAGTTCAGGGACAGTGTAAGGAATAGCGTCAATCATTCTTCTATTGCTGACTGGCTGTCTCCTGAGACCATAACTTCCCAGGCTTATAGCTGGCATTGTAGTCATTTCAACTCTCTACACTTCAAAAGTAAATAAGACAAACTTGAAAAGAGCATTGATTATTGAGAGAGGCAGTTCTTATTCTGAGACTCTCAATTCAAAGCGGAATCCTCAAAGCACCATTGATCATACATCTGCCTATCTAACGGACTCCATTGAAATCACAGCGACCTTCATTTTGTTGGCTTTTGGAGAGAGTGTGAGAGAAGATTATGAAAAGCTGTCATGGTTTAGTTTGTAGCTGCTTTCTTTTTCTTGTCTAAACTACTTTCGGGGGGAAAAAAAGAGAAGGACAGCTGTGGAAGGAGCCAGTTCAGCAATTTGTTTCTTGCTCATCTTGCTGCACTACCGTCTGTGTTCCTCTGGGAAGAAATCCTGGGGAATAGATAGCAGGAAATCACAAGCCACCCCTTGAGCTACGTGGGGAGTGAGGGCAGGCAGGCAAAGCCCACTGTGAACTATAAAAGGCAATAGTGGAGCCAGTTACTCCCTTGGGTCCCATGCTAGGAAGCTGTCTTCCCTTCTTGGGGAACTGGGGCATAGGAAATGGTGCCATTTTATACAAATCACCCCAAATGAAAGAAATAACATGTCTAAAGCAACAGGCACAGGACCCTTTTAGGAAGATGAACACAAATATACATCTAGGTTGGAGACATTAAGCAGAATCACATGCGAGGGTATCTTCATGCCTGCAGCATCTAAGGTCATAACACTGGCCTCGTGAGTGAGAAGTTGAGCTGTGTTTTCCCTTGAGTGCTGCAGCTTGGGACACTATTCTATAGATAAGAGCAACAGGGTGAGCTTACAGCATCCCATTTATTCTGGGTGCTTTTCCTTTGTGAGGAAACAGATACTTGCTTTATCTTGTCTAGAGTGGAAGGCCTCAGCTTTTAAAATGCAGAGTAACGTGCCATTTACACAGCTTCTCCAAAACATTCCAGAAATACATTTCAACATCTTCCGGGGGCTTCCTAGTAAAATCTGTGAGCTTTAGAATTGTGTTCCTTGACTTTAGTTCCCACCCATCACCTATCACTTGTCTTTGTGTAGCTGTCTCTTTGTTCTCCTCCCTGTTTTATTAACAGAAGCTGTGTTTCTAGGTTTCTGTGGCACAGTTGAATAAGGGACCTGTGTACTGCAGGGTGCTCTCCTCTGGACCCTGGATTAGGAACAGAACACTCCCAAACACCAATTTCTAAGCACAAACCAAAGGCAAAGAGACAAGATGGCCGAATCTGAAGCAGGCAGAAACAACAGCAAAGAGTTTGAAAGTGTTCACTTAAAGAGGGATAAGGAAGAGGTCTGTGATAGAATGAGCTAGGATGTGTTGGTAAATTCTGATTGGGCATTTTAATTAGCTTAGTGAAAATAATGAATTTTAAAAGCTGAACCTTGACGTTTTGATAGTTGGACCTTGGTGGTTAGTCTCAGCAATGTGTTAGCAGTCAAAGAAGGGAAGAGATGTTGGTGATCAGCTTTAGGAATATAATCTAACAGTTTAACAAGAGGGAGAAGTGTAAAAGGCACCATGTTTGCCTTGCTCAGGCCTGTGTTCACCATGGTGGGCATGCTACAGTCCTTCAATTTACCTTCCCTTCTCCTTCGAGGAATGAACTCAGTCATCAGTTCCCCCTGAAACACATCTCTCTCTCTCTCT
>NC_022031.1:20221310-20243501 GCF_000317375.1 Microtus ochrogaster | reverse complement strand
ACCATTTGTTGACTCAGTTATGTTGTCTCTGAGACTGCAGACTTCCTCACTCACACAATAATTTTAGTAGTCACTGAACTTTCTGTCTTGGACAATTTGTAGTTCTTTATGCATCTCTCACTTGAGTTTATCATCTCTTGGGGCATTTAGTCCTCTCTCAGTTTCAACTTTACATCTCTCATGAAGACTACTATGATGCCAGAAATATAGTAGGCATCCAAGGAATGCATGTGTCAAGGAGGTAGATCTAAGTCATTTCTCATATGTACCCAGGCAAACCTTTCGCCTCGTCCAAGTGTGTCTCAGGGTTGTGAGACATCCATAGAAATCAGGAGAGGAAGCTACGTGAGGCATCATTGTATAGAAGGCAGCTGAGTGAGGCCAAAAGTGGGACTGACAGAAAGCTTCAGATAAGGCGCCTTGACTTTTCAGTTATTCAAAGGTTACCTGAAAGAAAAACATGGAAGTCAATTCATTTAAGACACAGTGAAATGCTTTCCATAAGCAGAAGTTCCGAAGGCATTGCTTCGGGGATTCTTTTTCATTAAAGGTCTATTGGCTTTTGATTTTACAAATGATGTCATGTACGTTTTCAGTCTCTTTCAGAAGCATTCCTTGTTCTTCATTATATTCTATCTGGAGAGCAGGAAACATTATGTCAAAGTCATGTACGTGTGTGTACAGTTTTGTCCTCTTCTAAGGAGAGAGGCACTTACCAATTTGGGTACCAGGGTTAAAAAGAGCAAGATAATAACAACAAGCAACAATTGCATGGCAATTTGCAGCCTACCAGATCTTCAATCTGTTGTTGTTTTAAACTCTCAAGACAGCACCACGAGGCTGGTATGATTGCCCTTGCTCTGCAGAGGAGGAAATTCTAGCTAATGATGTTTAAGTGACTTGTCTGAGGTTATTTAAAAGCACCAAGACTGTCAGAATGCTATTTATTCAGAATAACACAGAGTCAACTGAACTCCAGCCTGATTATACAGGTTTTTTTTTTTCTCTGCAAATATATACAGCCCTTACTAAAGGCAGTACTTTACAAGTATTAACTCATTTAACTTCAACCCTGCCCCCATTCATTGTTACTCCCCTCACTTAACAAAGAGAAACCTGAATTCTGGACAGGTTAAGTACCTTGATCTTGCTTTCAGAGTTGATGAATGGCATAGAGATATTTTGTCCCTAAGCAATCTGGCTATCAACTACATTCTAAGCAAGTCTAGTATTCTCTTTGTGACAGTCTGCCAATATGAGGTGGTAACTCTAACCAATGAAAATGGAATGTTTCATCCTTTAATAAATTTGCAGTGCTTTAAATTTAAGATTTTTCAGTGTCAACAAAAGCCTTTCAGAGACAATTGATTTGGGGGGTTCTAAGCTGTTCTTTGCTCCCAAGTTTGAACTTATCCCTTTTAACTCCTGGATCCTATATTAGTTACTCCATGTTGATGCGACCCAAATACCTAATAGCGACACCTGAAGGTGTAAAGTACTTATTTTGACCTATAGTGCCAGAGGGCTCAATCCATTTTTACTTGTCATCATGAGCAATCTGTGGGACCACGAGGAAGTTCATACAGCTGCTCACAGCCTGGTTTACATGGAAACAGAGAGAAGGAGCCAGAAAGCAGTCAAGGATAATATATACCAAACCATGCCCCAAGTGCCTTCCTTCCTGTGTGCATGCCTTCAATAGTTTCTGGAGCTTCACAAAACACCACCACCAGTCAATACTAAACATACGAAGCACGAGCCCATGGAAGACACTTTAGATTCAAACTCTATCAGACATCATCTCTCTCTTTCTCTCTTCTACTTGCCCATTATTCAGAACAGCACAATGAACGCAGTAATGCCTTAGGAAGCATCTGTTGAATTAATAAAAAGAATTCTGTTAATGGCCAGTGGCCAGCAGCTGGGAAAGCAGTGCCCTGCTAGAGAAACATATCATACATTTCACACTCTGTTCTTGCTCTCAGGCTTTCTTTTTTCTTGTCATTTCCCATGGCCAGCTGTTACGACTTGCCTTTTTGTTCTGCCAGACATTCTGCAGGACACAGAAGAAAGCATCTGATGAACTATGCCATTACAAGACAAAAGAGATCTTCAAATTTCCTGCTTCATGGAAAGTCTTCTGGATACTATGGGCCTGTAAGCTGAAGATGGATGTCCCAATGTTACAGAAGAACTTTGGGTGACTGTCCAGGCAGTGAGATGTTTCTGACAATTCCAGAGTTTTGAAAATTGCTTATAAGGCACTTCCTGTTAACTTAGGTAATATTATATCCTTCTGGGGTCTTTGATGAAGCTGAAGAATAGTTATAATTATAGTTTTTCTTAGTTATGATAAAAATAAAGTAGATATAAATATTGTAACTATAATTCTTGCTTGATACCTGTTTTGTTATATGCAATTTTATTATGTTAAAGTTAAAGTCTTCCTTTTTATTTAGACAGAAAAGGAGGGGTGATGTAGGATTTCTCTCTGTATGCTATGATTATGTTATAACTATTGGTTAATGAATAAAACTGTTTCAGCCAATGACTTGGCAGAGCAAACCCAGGCAGGAAATCTGAACAGAGATATTTAGAAAGACTAGGGAGAGTTGAGGAAATGTCATGTAGCTGCTCAAACAGACAGATGCCAGAACTTTACCCAGTTAGTCACAGCCTTGCTGTTATACACAAAATAATATAAATAGGTTAAGAATGTAAAAATTAACTAATAAGAATCCTGAACTTATAGGCCATGCAATGTCATAATTAATATAGTTTTGTGTGATTATTTTGGGTCTGGGTGGCAGAAAATGAATAAACCATCTCCACCTACAATTGTTCTAGCTAAAACTCAAGCACTATATTTAATAGATTTGGAGAGAGTGAGCAACATTGTCTTGTTTCTGATTTTGGTATAATTGTTTGAGATGATCATGTGTTTTTTTTTCCTTCCAATCTATTTATATGGTGGGTTACACTTACTGATATTCATGTGCTGAACCATCTCTGTATCTCTAAGATGCAGGCTACTTGATTATAATGGATGATCTTGGTTTCTGTTGTAGTTGTTAGGAGAGTATGGTGGTTATATGTTGCCTGGTAGGAAATTCTTCTGAGATTTTGCCAGGTGTCCCTACTTGGCATTCAGGGTAAAATGTGGTTCCAGATATCGAGAGCTCACACTTAAGAATGGACTTGAGTTACAAGTAGGGGACTGGGACATAGAAGGCAGGGAAGCAGGGTATGCCAGCAGGATCTGTTTTGTCTCCTGGGAATGAATATAGAAACGGGGGAAAGACAGGATAGGTGGACTGCTACAGAGCTGTGGATGAGATTGGAATACTGGATTTGGAGGATAGGAGGGAGGGTAAAGAACTTTTATCTCTGCTTCTTAAATTATGAATGTAAAGCATACTTGATAGACAAAATTTTCTCCTGAGCCACTGATGGTACACAACACTTCATTTATATTACATAATAAAGAAATTGTTCATATAGTTTAATTCTGAAGAGACTTCCTTTCTCTCACTTAAAAAAAGCTCAAAATCTAGGCTGGTGACATGGCTTAGTGAATAAACATACTTACAGTGAAAGCCTGATGTCTTCAGTTTGATCCCTAGATCCCACAGTGGAAGGGTTGAACATACTCCCGAAAGTAGTTTCTGAATTTCCATTACACCATGGGTTATTTTGTATTTTGTGCCCTGATTTATACACATACACACACTAATAATAATAATAATAACAATAATAATAATAATAAATGGAATAAAGTCTTGTGTGTTTTGTTCTTTTGAAGAAAAGATTCAAGTCTTTCTTTGTAGTTTAGGTGGGTCTAGAATCTGCTACGTATCATCCCAGGGTGGCCTCCAGTTTATAAGCCCCTATCTTCACCCTCCTGAGTGCTGGGATTATAGATGTGTACCATCTTTTTTCTTTCTTTTCTTTTTTTATTTTAGTAGGGAGCACAGATCATATGAATGACAAAAAATTTGATTTCTGGTCAAAATTTAAACTAAATATCATTGCATATCTTAAATTTTTAAGCTGATCTCTAAGAAGATAAAATTAAATTTACTATCTTTAATAGAAATGTGATTTTACATAGTTATGAAATGTGTAAAAATCTATAGAAATTATTGTTTTTAGAAATAAAAATAGTTGTGGCTGGATTTTTCTCCTAATAAATATATATTTTTCTAGAAATAGACTATTCAGAAATTTGCCAGACTAACATTGACCAGTGAAGCTTTATTCACTGAAATGTTTTTATTTAACAAAATACCTGCCATACTAGATTATTTTAATGGATTTTACTTGTTTAAAGATAACTTTGTGTAGTCTAGTATGTCATTGTGGTTCTTGCCATTTTTCTTCACCCTTTCTAAAGTTGGTTTTCATTATCTGGTGATGTAACAAGTCCTTTTCCCCTTTCATCTAAACATTTGTAGGAAAGTGACTTCTCATTGTCCTCCAGTATTTGTTTACCAGTAAACGTTGATTCTTTATTGGTTCTCTTCAATGATGGTCAGTTTTTGCTCTTTAATGACTGTGAACAAATGACTGAGGCAGGAGAAATAAACAGAAAACCAATCTGTGGTCTCCATTAAGCATACTTTCCTCTCTTTTTTCTCCTTGGCAGAGTGTAGACAAGAAGTTGGTTCTGTCTTTTCTGGTTGCGGTTAAGTTATATTAAGCTACCAACTGCCAATGTTGGCCATGAGTCCCACAGTGTACTTGGTACGGTGAGTAACAGGGTTTGTCCAAGCCCTGATATATTGACTTTGCTGACTTTTTAAGCCTAATATTAGGCAATGTAAAGATTTGATTTAATGACATTTCAGAGTTACGAAGTGTTTTGTGATGCTTTTGTGTGTGTTTTTTTTTAAAATAATTTCTTGGTTAGCACACAAAGAAATGGATTTCATTGTGGCATCTTCAGATTTATTCTTATCTGCCTCTCCTGACTATTCTCTGTCTTTCTTCTTCCATTCTCTCTAGCTCCTTCTCTCCTCCACTTTTAAGTATGTACACAAACATATACAAATCACATACCCTCTATTAAAATTAATATATGACATTTGTCTTTTTTGTGTTTGATTTATTTTACTTAATAGTATTGTTTTCTAGTTCCACTCATTTTCTTGAAGAAATCATAATTTTATTCCTCACACATGAATAAAATTCCAGCATGCATACACATTTCCTTGTGTTCATAAGCATCTAGCCTGGCTGCTTAAGTTGGCTATTGTGCATAGTGCTGTCATGAACATGTACATGGAAGTCTCTCTGTGCAAGTGTGCAGAGTTAGAATCCTTGGGGTGTATACCCAGGGGTGGCATGGCTCTGTCCGGTGGCATGAGATTTTTGTTTATTTGTGTTGTGACAGACATCCTTATTGATTTTTCATAATATCTGTATCTGTTTAAATTTCTATAAGCAATGTATAATGTTTTCTCTTTGCTCATAGTTAGGGTCTCTATTCCTGTAAAGAGACAACATGACCATAGCAACTCTTATAAAGGAAAACATTTAATTGGGGCTTACAAATTCAGAGATTTAGTCCATTATAATCGTCGGACATGGTGGTGTATAAGCAGACATAGTGTTGGAGGAACTAAGATTTCTATATCTTGATCTGCAGACAGCTGAAGGAGTCTGTGTGCACACTGGGCACAGTTTGAGCATAGCAGACCTCAAAGTCTGTCCCCACAGTGACACACTTTCTCCAAGGGCATACCTACTCCAACAAAGCCACATCTCCTATTAGTGATACTCCCTATGGCAGTATTTTCTTCCAAACCATCACACCTCAGATTCTTAGTGGTCCTTAGCATCACTTGTGTTCTTAGTGATATCCATTCTCTCTAGGAGGAGGTGGGATGTGGATGTAGTTTTAATTTATGTGTTTCTGATTTCTTGAGAATTGGAAATTTGGGAGTCTGATTCGTGAATGCCTGATCCGACTGTCCTACTGAGGTTGGGGGATCTGGTGTAGTGGTTTCCGAAGTGACTGATGCTGCTACTTGCTCTCCTAGGAGCTGCAGACCAGTAGGGCAGTTATGTGGTTGTCAAACACCAACAGCAGTGTCATTTTGATGTCTGAGACAGAAATAGTGAGAATTTTCCAGTGAAAATTCACCTGCACTTTTATAGTCATCAATACCTCATGTTGATATTTTTTAGTTTAAATGTGACATTATTTGACACAAAAGCAAAGAAACCTTTATTCAAATTTTAATTACTGCCAAAGAATATCCAAGCATTCTTATACACATAATAACATTAAATTTCAGGGGATATTTGACTAGGGTCCTGGTGGTCGTATTTTTAGATGTGGATTGGGGCATTATTTGGAAATAAGGATAATTAATATGGGAGGTTAATTTTAGAACTCGATTTTGTTCTGCATTCGATTCTTTGATGGGAATTGCCCCCTTTGCTTCACTTTTCTAAATATCTTTATCTTAAAATGCAGTGAAATATAAATGAGCATAAATATATCTGAAAGAAGCATGATGTTGGCCACTCTGGTATCTCAGCTGGAAAAATGTGTGTCAGCATTAAAGTGACACTTCCATGGCCCTGTAAGATTGAAGGGGAGTGATAGGGAGAAGTTTCTTATATAGAGAGGTTTTTAAAATCATTTTAAATAATCACAATTATATCTTGGTAATACAGTTTTTTATGTGAATACTTTATTTATTTGGGGAATAAGTGGATATTTTGTGCATACTAATGCTTTTGGTATCTCCCTCAGAGTAAATCTATTCTTTCTAGTAATTTTTGTGTTTGGGAAAAGTGTTAGGAGTGTGTTGAGGGGAATTGCCTCTGAAAGCCATTGGGTCTGTTTAAAGACCTCGTCTCAATTACACTGGGAGTAATCTGCAGATGTGGCTGCAGAAGAACTCAGCAAGGAGCTTCTTTTAGAGCTCCTCACCCTCCAGACACATTAGTTTTAAAGTACTAATCATTAAATGCTGACAATTATAATTCATATTATAATTCACATTTTAGAAGTACGAATATCCAGGTTTCCTTCCTGTGTCCTATCTCTAGCTAAGCATACCGATTATTGGTAAAATTAAATTGTATTCTGATTTCCTCCTTGGACATTTGACTTGGCATTGGAGAGTCAGAGCTGAAAATGCACTGGCATGGAATAATTAATCTCTGAATGGTTACACTTTCCATGTTGCTCCATTTGTTACAGAAGACTACGGCCCCAGTGTATTACTGGACTCCCTTGAAATCACAAAATGTGAGCCTGTAGCCTCAATGCATGTGTTACTCTCATACAGGATATGGGGATATCCCAAAGAGGGGTTTTCCTGAATCCCTTGAATATTTTCATTTTTCTAAAGATTCTGCATAAAGTACCTAATTTCTTATTTTCTTCTTATTTAGATCTAGCCAATGCTAAATTCTGAGGAAATTTTCTTTATGCAAGCAATTTTTTCTCCTGTGTTTTATAAGATACTGAATCCAATGGTCATTCATATTTTCAAGTTAAATGTTCTATTTATGTTTTAAGTTTTTATTAATTTGTGTGTATGTGTACACATGTGCATGCATGTAAAATATATGTGAGTGTATTCTTATACACATAACAACCATTCCATCATACACGTGAGGAAGTTAGAGGCCAGCTTGCAGGAACTGAATCTTTCCTTCCTCTCTGAAGTCCTAGGGTCAAATTCGGGTTTGTGTTGTAGGCATCTTTCTTAGCTAAGTCATCTTATTAGCCTTATCCGTATTTTTGAGGCAGGTCTCACTACATACAACAGGCTTGCCTTGAAATGACAATAATTCTGATGTCTAAGTCTCTTGAATGGTGAGACTACAAGTCTACACCACTAGTCTGAGCCTCTAAGATTATTTGGGACAACTAGAAGAAGTACATATGGTAGGGATGAATGTCGAATTCATTGGCTAATAAAAAAACTGCCTTGGCCCATCTGATAGGGCAGAATTTAGATAGGCGGCGTAAACAGAACAGAATGCTGGGAGGAAGAGGAAGTGAGGTAAGACGCCTCAGACAGAGGCCATGCTCCCCTCTCCTGGGCAGACACGATTCAGCTCCGTCCCAGGATGGACGTAGGCTAGAATCTTCCCGGTAAGTGCACATTATTAAAAATGGGCTAGTCCAGGTGCGAGAGTTAGCCAAGAAGAGGCTAGATATGATGGGCCAAGCAGTGTTTAAAAGAATACAGTTTGTGTGTTGTTATTTTGGGTAAAGCTAGCCGATGGCGGGAGCTGGGTGGCGGAATGCAACCCACAGCTCCCTCAACAGTCTAATTATTCTATACTGTGTAATAGATAAGGAGAGGCTAATTCTTCTCCACCAAGCAGCCAATAGTTGCCTATAGTTTATTGCTTATGGGTGTGACCCATGAAAAGTTGCCCCTTCCATGTTAACATGTCCATTGCTATTGCTATTGTTCCAGTCATATTATGAAGGCATTTCCAGAAGACTATATCACAGTAGGCCTCCTGGTATTCTTGTTCTTATACTCTTTCCATCCACTCTTCTGAGATTTTTCTCTGAGCCACAGACACAGGAGCTGTAATGTAGATTTATCTGTTGGGGCTGGATTCCTCACAATCCAGTGTTGTCTGCCTTGGATTCAGTTGTGTTTTTTTCATCATGGTCTCCATTTGCTGGAAAGAGAAGCTTTGAGCAGGTGTGGTAGCTGCATTTACCTATAGGTATAAGGATAAGATTTAGAACTTAGTGTTGAACTATTCAGGTCTAGCAAAGAGGTGGTAGTAGATTCTTTTCAAAGGTCCATGACCTCACTATCTCCAGGAAGCTGGCTATGCTTCTCACAGCAGACATGAGTTCCTTTCTACTGAGTGAGCCTTAAGTCCAATTAGAGAGCTGCTGGTTGCCACCTCTATGTAAATTCCACTTCTTTCACCTTTATGCATTTTTTGCTATCCTTGTAATTGTCATGGCTCATTGGTGCCAAAGCCAGGTAGAATTGTGCTGCCTCCTTCCTTGATAGCTTTCATAGTATTCCTGGAGCCATGAATGCTGGGTCACAGAAAAAAGGCATTCATGTCAGATAAAGCTGATGCTGTCTAAGTCCTTTTGTCCTAAGTGTGGGGTCTTCAATACTAGGGGCCCATTTTTAGCCCTTCAAAAACACTCAAGGCAGCCCTGCTAATCTGTATTGTTTTTGTAGTCACTTTAAGGTTTCCATTTTGTTCACCATTTTATCTAAAGTTGAACTGAGGAATACATAGTTTTAAAAAATGAGACATGAAACACAAGAATATATTGCACAATATATTATATATCTGTACTCATTTCCATGTCTAGACTTACATCCACATGAGCATATCTGTGTTCATATTTGTGGATGTATATAACGTCAAATTTCATACTAGACAGTTACTCATTTCAGTATATGATTATTTAAGGATTTTATATCTTTATAGATGCAGCAATTGAATACTGTCAGAGTTCATGATTGTAGGAAAAAAAAGAGCTAGTTCCACAGGTCTTTATCCTATGTCTTTTATCTTCTACTGACCATTAGAATATTATAATTCTACAAATGGGGAAGTGCCCACCCATCCCAGAGGGATTGTTGGCAGTGAATGGCTTCTGGAGGAAAGAGAGTCATTTTCTGCAGTGATGTAGAAACTGAAAAGTAGTCCATGATCTGGTAAGTAACCTCCCACCCATGCTGCCGTGCTCATGCAAACAACCCTGGTTAAACTCTGTGGGTCACACAGAAATAAGACATGAAGGTAGGAAGGTGGCCTGACCTGTAAGAAGGACTGTGGCAAGAGGATAGGGGTGAGAATGACTGAAATCCACAATATAAATGGATGGAGCTGTGAAGGAATAAATGACAAAAATAGAAAAAAGAACAAACATGAAAGTTTTCTTACAACATTTTAAACTTAGTATATGCATATTAATTATTAATAATTAGGCTTTTCTTTATGTGACATTAACAGGAAGAATATTCCTCATGGAGGTAGCATGACGTGTTATAACATTTCAGAATTCTTGTCCTTATATTCTTATAAAACCTGAATTTTTCAATGCTTTTAAAAGTTAGGTGTTTCTAAGCACTATCCAGGGGATATTATTTTCTCTAGAAAATGTTGTTTTGTTGGATTAGAAGATCAGTTTTTAAAACATGAGCAGAGTAAATAAGCTTAAAACTAATATAGAAAAGTATGACTAGGTAATAACGATGTTTGCACAGTGAACAGTTGTTTATTATATTTTGCAATGTGTGTTGAATTTCTTATTTCAGAGAAAACCATATTGTCTTATTTGAAACACTGAGTAGAATAGTTTGAGTTTCTGTTCCAAAACATGATTTGTAATGATGAAATGACAAAAAAAAAAGCACCTACATTAGCAGCAGCAATTTGTGAGTAGGCCACATATTTACTTTAATTTTCAGTTTTTCATCTTAAAATGAATTAACCATTTGATGGTTTGTTCCAGGGTTACTATGTAAAATCATGAGACAAAATGGTTATGGTGCAAATGGAAGAAAACAGAGTTTATGGCCTTTTCAAACACTTAAAGTGGTTTCTAAATTAGACTGAATTCTACCTCTGAAATGAGACTTCGCATCGTGGTTCCTTCTACAGTGGAAATTCTGGGGTGCAATTCTGTGTATAAAAATACAAGGTGGGACTTGTTCAGTTCCAGTCAACACTGACACCAACTAAGTAATAGTCCTAACACACACACACACACACACACACACACACACACACACACACACACACACACGAGAGGGGGGGAAGGGAGGGAAAGGAAGAGAGAGAGAGAGCCCGAGAGAGATTGAGATAGACAGAAAGCAAGACTTACTGACTTATGTATGTGGTCCCTGCAATGTCAGAGGGGTAGCTTGAGGGGAGATAGGCCTCTGCAGAGCTCACTGTTTCTTTGTTTTTGCCTGTTCTATTTTTCTGTCAGTTGTTTTGGCTTTCAAATGTGGTGCTTATAGACTCAGACTATGGCTTCTTCACATAGTATGAATACTATGTTGGAGAATTTGTAGTCATAGTTTTACAACTCTGGGTCCTCACAAAAGTAGTTCTGGATCAATCAACACATTTCCAGGAAATTAAAGTAATAGAGAGATGCATAGTAGAATAGAATTTGGGGGAAGGAGGCCCTCTTTCCAGTGTGTGTGAACAGGATGAGGTTTTCAAGAGAAAGAAAAGAATGATGGCTAGAAAATTGACAGATATCTGTCTTCAGGGGACATATCTTTTGGAGATTTTTACCAGTTCATTGCCTCATGTGGGTTGCTGAGGATTTCAGAAACTGGCGCTGGCATTGGACCCTCTACCAGATAATGTTTACTTCCAATCCCAGTTTACTCTTAATGGTGACCACTATTCTGGGTAAAACTGGGTCTCCCTCCAATACCAATCTTCACTACCTGTAAACATGGAGATTACTTGAAGATAATCAATTTAAAATGGAGTCATCAGGTTAGGTCTTCACCCAGTATGACTGGGTCTCATATGTGAGAGGTAACTTTGGAAACTGCTAAGGATGACAAAGCTAGACGACCATTCATGAGAGAGGTCTAGAAGAGAATTCCCCGGCATTGTTATCCATGGGAATCAACCATGCTGGACTTCTGACTTCCAGAACTCAGAGGCAGCACTAGGTAGCATTTTGCTATGAATAGGGCTCTGCACAGCTCTACCTACTAAAAAGTTATTTTGTGGCCTGATAACTGCTCTGCCAATGCAACAATCCAAATCAGATCAAATCAAACCATTTTTTTTTTAAAGAAAGGCCAAGTTTAATGGATGCTAGAACTCCCAGGTGGTGTTGTAGCTGCCCAGCGAGGAGACAGAAAGGAAGACTGAAAACCATGTGTTTGTTCTCGTGGGAGGGTAGCAGTTTAAATACCCTGTGGGAGTGGTCTTGAGCATCTCTGAGGAGGGGGTCATCATTTGACGGGCTTTCTTAGGGATGGAGTTCAGAATGGATGCTGAAGGAGCTAGCATGTCTCTCTGTCATGAGAAGCTCTTGTTAAATACCATCTCTCAGATCTGTAAAGGCATTTGAGAATCAGGGTACCATTATCTGTATATGTATATATTCAAATTAGACATATAAGTTAAATTCAGACATATAGTTTACCCAATCAGTTACAGCTTACCAATGCTAGAGGAAGCAAGAAGATTAGAACAAATATTTTAGTAAGCCAAAGCATATGGGAGGCAGAATATCTCCTTGGTAGGGCCAGCACACATGGGTACTTTTACCAAAGATGGCACTGAGGTAAAAAAAAAAAAAAATGGGCTATCCACATGTTTGTATTTTTTCCAGAGCTATTGTAATCTAGAGTTACAAGTTTTATAGATTTTAAAACAAACACACATACACAGGCATAAAACAAGCATAGTGGGGCAACATTATTTACACATTATGAACAAAGCTTATTCCAGGAAGCTGTTATCAGTTGACCAACTTAAAATTCTAGAGGAGGCTGAAGAAGCCAGTTAAAGACATAGGTGATTCCATTAAGGACCAGATTAGCAGATGCTGTAAGGGACAACAGAAACATAAAGACAGAATGCCTATGCAGTTTTAGAGTGGAAGGAGAGGGGAAACAGATCTGTTGTAGAGAGAATTTCAGCGTGCGTGCGACAAACAGCAAACAGCTAAAGAAGTGGAGAGGGGAGTTGGGGAGGGGGAGCAGGAGCAGGAGAGGGAGCCGTAGCACAACATCCAGAAACCATGGGCATATGGGGGGGCTTGTATACATGCTGGGAGAAAATTTAGGGACATGAGGTGTCAGATAGCCCCAATTTAAAAGGATTTTGTAAAAGGGAGCCCAAGGGCATTTGGAGAACAGGCCTTAAATTGTAAGTGTCTATCTCTCAAGTCTATACTGAACCTAAAGCCTAATGCAATGTGTCTACTGTGGTATACTTTTGGGTCAAAAAAAAAAATACAAAAACAAACAACCCACAAAACAGAGGGCGATGAGGAATGCCTTGAAAGGACATCTCCTGATGAAGGAACCCCACAGAGACAAGGCAGGTCCTTGTCCCGGTCAGGTTGGTTGCCTGGCATGGTTGCATCTTTTGTAGGCTGCCCGAATTGTATGAGGCCCTGGGCCTCTAAGGCAATGACTTGGAACTCAGAACGTACTCAGACAAAGCTGATCTTAAGCCTGGCAAAGATAAGGTGTGGGAGCGATTTCCTTACCATGGGGCCCTAGGCCAGTGAGAAAAACAACACCCTCAGTGGGACCTCCAGATGAAAAGATTTTGTGGCCCGATAAACCTCTCCACCAATGCAATAATCTGAATCATACCAAATCAAACCAATATTTAAAAAGCCCACGTTTAATGGGTGTCAGTGCTCCTCGGTGGTGGTCCAGCTCCCCAGGGAGGAGACAGAAAGGAAGACTGGAAACTGGGGGGGGTGGGCAGTTTAAATACCCTGTGGGAGTGGTCTTAAGCATCTCTGAGAAGGGGTCATCGTTTTGACGGGTTTTTTGGGGGGTGGAGTTTGTACTGAGGCAACTCCCAGGGGAGAGGGCTTGGGATGGAACTTTCCACCCAAACACCTACAATTGGAGTGTCACACAATGACCCCTACCCTCTCTTTTTTCTTGTTTTTCTCCTTTTTCTTCTTTCTGCTCTTCTAAAGTCCTGATAGCTACCGGAAGAGAAGGCATGTGACCTGTAGGTGGAGGCTGCATGTTCCTTTGTTCCTAGCTGCTCAGCCTCAAAAAATCACTCAGAAACTATATTATTTAAATCACTGCTTGGCCAATCACTTAAGCATATTGTTAGTTAGCACTTATATCCTTGGTTAACCCTTTTCTATTTTTTTATATTTTACCACAAGATTCGTGGCCTACTGGCAAGGTTCCAACTAGCAGCTCATGTCTTTCCCCTTTGGTAGCTCCATGACTTCCCCCTGACTCCACCTACTTTTTCTCTATATTTTTTCCAGCCTGGCTATATTCTTTTAAGCCATTGGCGGTAAGCAGCTCCTTTATTCATTAGCCAATGAAAGCAACACGTATACAGAAGGACTTCCCACACCAGCGTCCTTCAGTCTTTTGCATAATTTAAATAGTTTTTTGAATTATCAAGTAGTTTTTCTCTAGATAAAGAGTTCAAATCACTGGTGGATGGTTTTATTAAAGGAGGAAATAATCACTGGTATTAGAGATTAATTTAGAGGGTTTTAATTAAAACTTTACTGTAGTGATAAGGCAAGCAGGCCTGCTTTTCATCCTGCCTGGCTACTGCATGGTTAGCTTTACATCCGAAATAACAACATACAAATTGTATTCTTTTAAACACTGCTTGGCCCATTATTTCTAGCCTCTTATTGGCTAATTCTCACATCTTAATTAATCCATTTCTAATAATGTGTGTAGCACCACGAAGTGGTGGCTTTCCACAAAGATTTTAACCTGCGTCTATCTCAGAGAGGAGAGCTATGACGTCTGCCTCACTTCCCTTCTTCCCAGCAATCTGTTCTGTCTACTCCACCCACCTATGATCTGACCTATCAGGCCAACCAGTTTCTTTATTAATTAACCAAGGAAAGAAACACATAGAAAGAAGACCCACCTACATCACTTTACTCAGTTGAGAAGCAGAACATCAGAAGGGAGAGTTGCTAAAAAGGCTAGTGACAAGTCACCCGCATTTTGAGTAGCTCACCTTGTCCTTGGTTCCTCTAATCCTGATGCATCCCTGCTGATGCTTCTATAAAGCAGGAGGTCTTAAGAATTGCCTTGGGGTTAAATGAGTTAATACTTACAAAATGTCCATAAGAGAGAAAGGGCATAGCAAGTCTGTGGTTGACTGGTTCCCCATGTTCCTAACTTCCCTCTGCTTCCCTCTTCCTCTAGTCTGGTGGAACCCTGCTGTGAATGTTTGCAGGTGAAGCAAAATGTAGCTCCTCATGTGCTCTATTTCTATCCGTATCACTGCAGCACCAACTTGAGAAATCAGCATTTAAAAGGCTCTCCTATACATAGAAGCTGTGTATTCACAAGGTTGTTCATTGTCTCCCAAGGCAAAGAAATGCATGGGTCTGTTTCTCTCTTGGCTCAAACTCTTATGCAAACGTCTCAGGAATTAACTAACGGTAGGATTACCCAGAAAGCGCAGTGCAGTCGTCTTCTCTCGGCCTCATTTATCCAAGAACACAGCTCTGACAGTATTTTAGGTCCTTTATCTTGAACGCGTGGGCACTGGCAGGATGAATGCCCTCTGTACAGGCAGTGCACCTGGGAAATGCTGCTGGAGGCTCCCTAATGAAAGCCAGACATAGAACAAAAGGCAAGCTGTGAGGTCTTCCGGCTGTGTTTGTGATGATAATGCTGAGAAGCCGGCTCATACCTGAGCACACCTTTTTAACAACCTGCTCCAACATATGTTTCTCCCTTCTAACCCTCGCTGGATCAGTGGGACAATATTTAATGGTAACCTTGCAGGCGAATAGACTATCTCAGTGGTGTAATCGCCAGGGCAGTAATTTACAGCTTATATACTGGTGTAAGTCAGGCTGAACATTGCTTTGTTTTCCTTGGGAATTTTACTGAGTTTTCAAGGTCATAATCTCAATCATTTCACCTAGGTTGTTCATAATAATTTGAAAATTTTTTCTTGTTCTTTATCTGAAGACCAAATAAAATCTGGTCATTTATAATATTTTTGCAATTTCTCCAAAATATTTTATGCAATGCTATTTGTGTTGGTGGCCACCTTTACTTTATTTATGTTCATGCATCTGCAGTATTTTGAAAAAAAAATTGCTAATTTCGTGGGAGACTGCTTTTAAATATTTTATACAAATCTTCGTTTTCTGTTTATTTGTTCTGTTTTTGTTTTTATTTTGTTTTGTTTAGTTGTTCTGTTATGTTTTTTTGAGACAGGGCTTCTCTGTGTAACAGTTCTGGCTCTCCTGGCATCAAATTTCCATTTTTAACTCATCCTGTTTTTCCTTTCCCATAAGTGGACCAAGTGAATTTAAAAAGTAGTCTAGGAATTATGACAATCAGCAGATACAAAAATTTGCCCTTAAGTCACTGACAGATCTATATATAATGGCACACCTATATCTTACAATAGATTCAGACACTTCATGCTGTTTGCTTTGAACTCTAACTCCACAGGGGACTATGTGATCCGGGACAAGAAATATTCCACATACTTTCCACCAGGAGGAAGGAGATTTCCATTGTACCGTTTTTTCCTTCAATTTCACGTAAACTTAAATATTTTATACTTTGCATAGAATTATGATAGCAACTCATTTTTTAGAACTACACATATTTCTAAACCATCCAACCTATAAATAGGACATTTTAAAGGGCATTCTCCCTCATTGTTTGTTTTCTTAAAATTTTCCATTTCCCTTGTATATTTTTCATTCCCAGGAAGCTTTTGCAGCTTCTATGTTGAACCTCGGTGCTACATTCCCAACTGTTTCTTAAACAATCCACGCACGACACAGGCAGCAAAATCAATACCATTTTCGTTCTTTCTACCAACCAAGCCCTCTAAAAGGCTCAGCAATGTTACAAGAAATCAGGCTTGACCCTTATCTTTTGAGGGAATCTATCATAATCACATATCAGTGGCTTTAATAAGGCTCAGTGTAATCATGACTAATGAGTGAAAATAAGTATCCTGGAATTGGAGGGGGCTAGATCGTGGCTTCTCCTCGGTGGGGGGTGGGAAACATGAGAACTGTTGTGGTATAGATGAGCTTTCCCATAGACATGAAGCTGAAGAGCTCTGTTCAAGGAGCAGGGAGGACAGTGAGGACTCAGGCTGCGACAGAGACCCGGATCAAACAGGGTGAGGCTGGAATGAGTAGGGCAATTGCAGATGAGATGCAAGACTGTTTAGTCTCCCATGCAGGGAGCTGTGCATTCCAGATAGGAGAGAGAGCTTGCACACTCCATTTGCAATGCTGGGGGAAGGCATGGGACTTGGGATGTGAGATGGTAAATTGCTACTGTCAGCTTGAATGGGGTAAGACGCGGGGAAATTTATAAAATATGCTTGTTTGTTTGTGAGATTATATGCAAGGACCCTTATATCGTGAGAGTTTTGAGCTAATATATGGATTAATCTCTTGATTCCTAATGTAAACAGACAGCAGAAAGGGTGATAGAAATAGAAAATGAGGGTCATGTTCTTGGTGCTCTCTATCCTGAATTTTTCCATACTTACATTTCTTTTGCTTTGTTTCTTGTCTACTGTGAACACAGGAAGCTGCTTTACTACACTATCCCACTGCCATGGTGTTCTGACAAACCACAGTAGTCTGAGTCTCAAATCTGAATTCCTGAATCCAAGTAACTATTTCCTTATTAAAGTTGTCCTGGTTAATGTTTTGGCCACAATGGCATAAACGTTACTAGTATAGATAATAAAACAAGTGTGGAAGACACCTGTGAAACAGGGGAAGATGGCATATTGATTACATTTTGGTTGTTGTGATAAAGCAGTGGCCAAGGCAATGCCTAGATTCCAGAATGACAGGGAAGCATAGAGATAGCAGGAAGCTGAGAGCTCACACTCTCAACCACACTCGTGAAGCAGAGAGGGAAAACCGAAAACGGTTTGTGGGTTTAAACTCAAAGCCCATTCACAGTGATAAACTTACTCTAGCAATGCCAGGCCCCCTAAACCTCCCTCAAACAGTGCCACCAACTGGTGACTAAGTGTTCAGTATGTGAGCCTTTTATGGACATTCTTATTCAAACTATTACCCTGATGGGCAGAAGGATTGGCCAGAGTCACAAGTATGACTGAAACATCTTGAAAATCCCCCCCCACACACACGTATGCGCATGCACACACACATAACACATACACAGAGTGCACTTAGATGCAGACAGTTTATTTTTTTCATATTTTCCCCAACACAGACTATCTTTTGACTTTTGATAATAGCCATCATAACAGTTATGATACAATAGGTCACTATGGTTTTGATAATAGCCATCATAACAGTTATGATACAATAGGTCACTATGGTTTTGATAATAGCCATCATAACAGTTATGATACATTAGGTCACTATGGTTTTGGTAGTAGTCATCATAAGAGCTATGATATGAAAGGTCACTGTGGTTTTGCTCTGCATTTCTCTCATGATTAGTAATGCTTTCATAACCTTGTCCGTTTGTTTATTCTTAAATTCCTGTTCAGTTTCCTTGCTGTTTTTTGATTGAGGTTGTTTATTTGCTATTAAATATTAATTCATTCTATAGTTTGAACATTATCTTCTTATAAGATATATAGCTTACAAATAATTTGTCTCTTTCTTAGTTGTAGTTTTGTTTATTGTTTTTTTAATTACACAGAACCTTTTCATTTAATTCTATTTGTTTATCTAAAAAGAATTAGTGCCTTGATCGATGCTAAGAGATATTATCCTGTTTTCTTCCAAAAGAATATCATTTTAGGGTTTAGGTGTAAGTGTCGGATCTGTTTTGAAATGATTCTTGTTATGACTTAAGACAAAGTTCAGATTTTACTCTTTTTTCATGTGGATAATTTGCTTTTCTAACACTATTATGAAGGAAACAGGTTTTCACTCACTTTTTTAGTGTCTCTGTCAAAGACTAGTAGACTATACACATGTGGGCTTAGTCTCTACCATTGGTCTCAGTGGTTTCACGAGGAAAACTTTGGGCTATAATTTGAAATTGGGAAGTATAATGCCCAACTTTCTTCCTCTTTTTCATTTTGCTTTAGCTTTCTTGGTTCTTTGGAAGTTCCATGTAATTTTTAGGTTTTTATATTCATGAAAATGCCACTGATATTTTCAATAGAGACTTAATGAACCTTTTATGTTACTTTGAGTGTTGCAATTCTTTTAACAATGCTGGCTATAGCCTAGGGTTTTGTATACATAGAACCATGTTTTCTGTAAATAGAGAGTATTTTCTTTTCTCCTTTCCAGCTTTAAGCTATTCATTCACATTGTCTTGCCTACTTTAATTACTTTAAATACAATGTTGAACAGAAGTGAGAGTGCACACACTCATCTTGCGCCTGCTCTTAGGAGGAAAGCCTTCAACTTTCACCACAAAGCATCCTGTTGACTGTGGGCTTGTCTTACATTGCCTATATTACTCTTGAGTACTTGTCCTTCTGGTACCCAATATTGTGAGAATTTTTAACCCTAAAAACATATCTAATTTTGTCAACTCCTTCTTCTTGCATCTTGAGATGACTGCATAGTTTTTGTCCTTTATGAGGTATACATATGAATTAGTGCAAACTGTACCATCCTGAAACTAAGAGATAAATTCCACTTTATCACAGAACATGACTCTTAAAATACTCTAGAATTTGGTTCACTGCTATTTTGTTCAGTGTTTTTATATATATTCATGAGTGGAATGGCCTATAAATTTCTTACTTGCTTTGTAAACTTGTATGGCCTTGATATTATAAACTGAGTTTGGAAGTGTTTCCTTTTTTTTTCTCATTTTTAGGAAACATTTCAACAGGATTGGTATTAATTCTTGAAATGTTTGGAAGTATTCAACCATGAAACCATCTGGTTTAGGGTGTTCTTCACTGAAATATAATTTTTTAAGATAATTTTTTAAGAGACTTATTTTAGGTCTAAGTGTGTGTGTTTGTGTGTGTCTATGTGTCTGTGTGCACACATGTGCACACATAATTGCAGGTGCCTTTGGAGACCAGAGGCTTGGGTCCCTTAGGTCTTGGAGTTATAAGCAGTTGTGAGCCTTCCTGTGTAGGACCTGGGAACTGATTGTGAGTCCTTTGGGAGATTAGTAGGAACTCTTAACTGCTGAACTATATATCTACCCTGCCTCCCTCATTGATCTTTGGTTGCTGATTCAATTTTCTTCCATACTTCTAGTTTATTCAGATTTTCTATTTCTTCTTAATTCACTATTGGTAGACTGTGTGTTTCTAGGAATTGCTTGTTTCCCCAAGCTAGACAGATTTCTGTAATTGTTCATAGTAGTTTCTTATGATCCTTTGTACTTCTGTTATGTTGGTTTAATGCCTTTTCTTTTATTTCTGCTTTTATAATTTGTCTCCTTTTATTTTTACTGTCGAGTTGAAGATTTGTTTATCTTTTTATAGCTGAACTTTGAGGCTTTCGCGTTGTTTTTCTCATTTCTATCCCATCGCTTGCTGCTTTGGCCTGTATGACCTCCTGCCTGCTCACTCAGAACTATGCTATTCTGTCTTCTCCTTCTTCACAGAGCCATTGCTGTAAGCTCCCTTCTTATTTTTTTTTTATTGATTTTTTTATTGAGCTCTACATTGTTCTCGGCTCCCCTCCCTGCCTCTCCCCTCCCCGTTATCCCTCCCCGAAGGTCCCCATGCTCACAATTTACTTAGGAGATCTTGTCTTTTTCTACTTCCCATGTAGATTAGATCTATGTAAGTCTCTCTTAGTGTCCTCTTTGTTGTCTAAGTTCTCTGGGATTGTGGTTTGTAGGCTGGTTTTCTTGGCATTATGTTTAAAAAAAACACTTATGAGTGAATACATGTGATAATTGTCTTTCTGTGTCTGGGTAAGCTCCCTTCTTGAGCTGCCTATGCTGCATCCCGTAAGTTCTGCTATGCTGTGCTTATATTGCATTATTTTCAAGATGTGTAATGTTTATAGCTTCCTTTTTGAGTCCTTATTTGAGTAATGAGTGGCTCAGAAGTATGTATATATATGCACATATATACATATATCTAGGAATATAGCTATAGTGTTATGTATTTGTGTTTTCCTCATATTCATGAATTTTCCAGTTTTATTCTCATTAATAATTTTGAGGTTGTGTTACTATGGACAGCAGAAATAGTTGGTTTAATTTTAATGATCCTAGACTCTTTCACTAATTTCGAGGACTAAGGTGATCTAATGTGGATGACGATCTGTGTGCTTGAGAATGATGAGAAACCACCTGCTGCTGACTGTAGCATTAGCATTTATTTACTTGTTGTATTCATGTCAATAGTAGCTCAAGTCCAGCATTTTCTTCTTTACTTTCCTTCTAGAGTCGGAAGAGGGACTGAAGTCTTCTATTAGGATTGTTTTGCTATTTATTTGTCCCAATTTCTTAAGATATTTCGGAGCTTTGAAGTCCAGGGCACCCATATCTCCATGTCTATATGTATATATCGCCTGTGTATATGTAGTTGAAGTTGTAATCTCTCGATCTGTTAGACCTTTGTATCTTTCTACAACTTTTGGGCCAAAGGCTACTCTAGTAGAAGCATTGCTAGTTCTGCTTGCTTGCCGTTTTGATCTCTTCACTTTTAGACCATTGTGTACTGAAAGCTAAAATGACTCTCATGTGATGTACATGAGTTTTGATTCTGCCACGTATGACTTTGATAATTTAGTTCATTTGTATATGATGGGATTTTTAACAAATAATGACGTACAGTTCATGTTTTGCTAATTGTTTTGATTTTATAGTTTTTTTTTTTCTTCCCCTTGTTTTATGTTTCTTTGTGGTCTGATGACTTTCTTAAGTGGTACGCACTGCCCTGTGGCTGCCATGGAATTTACATGAAATACGCTGCAGTTACAAGAGGCTAATTTGTGCTGATGGCAAATTAACTTCTATTGCACATAAAACCTACATTTTTGCTTCTCTTCGTCACCACATTTTAGTTATTAGTGTCTCAGTATGCTGATTTTATAATTGTGTTGCCATTAATAGTTTGTTGTGGTGATAGTTATTTTTAATAACATTTCTGTTTTCATGTTACTAATTAGTATCCTTTTGTTTCAATGGGGAAACATGTATCCTCTTGATTTGTGAAGGAGAGCTCTGCTCATGGGTATTCTTTTTTAGAAGGTCCCTTCCCTAGTTAACATCTTCCGGAAGTCATCCCGCTTTGTTGACCTGATGAAATTTCTCTGCCAATCACACACAATTTCCTTTATGAATAAGAAATATTTTTCTTGCTGTATTCAAAACGCTTTCATTGATAAAAGAAAAAAATTCTGTCATTGTCATGGATTTTGTTTGTGTCAATTTGGTCATGTTGTCTTTTTAGTATCTTGTTATGGTAGCTAAATGCCTTTTTAGGGACTTAGGGCCTCATATACTTGGATTGCTGTAGTGCTTACCGAATTTGGACTTGACTAAGCTTTATAGCCTCCTCTTTATGCTTTTCTTATGGAACTCCACAATC
>NC_022031.1:20206506-20221210 GCF_000317375.1 Microtus ochrogaster | reverse complement strand
CTTCTTCTTCTTCTTCTTCTTCTTCTTCTTCTTCTTCTTCTTCTTCTTCTTCTTCTTCTTCTTCTTCTTCTTCTTCTTCTTCTTTTTTGGTTCACTGAAAGAAAGAACTGAAGACTAAAACTCTCTAGAGACTGAGAGTCAGTCGGTCTTGCTGTTAGGTAATGCAGGTAAAGTGAGACTGTGTTTTTTGTTTACACATACATCTGTGTGGAGATTTTAATTTTTGCTCTAGAAGTGTTTTTTTTGCTACTTTCCCAGTGGACTCCTGGTCTCCTGTTTGCCAACATCTGTGCATGTTCGAAGACAATGGCAGAAAATTGCTACCTCACCATTCGCTGATGTCACTCCCGAGTCCGCGTATTGTTAAGGCTCACTCTGAATGCAAGGATGGCAAGGGAGGAAGCAGAGACATGAAGTGTGACAGGCTGTAATAACTGACGGGAGAAATGATGTGGACTGGAAGCATGGTGGCAGCAGTGGACAAGTTTAAATTAACATGCATTTTGGGAGTAAACTGACAGAATTCACCATGAATTAGGTATTCAATGTGGAGAAAGAGAGGTCATATTAATGGCTATAAAAATCTTAGACCTGAGTAACAGAAAGAATGGCATTCCCATTTAGAAAGATGGGCAGGGGAGCCACAAATCCGGTGACAAGGGATGCAGCAAATCAAAGTTTGATTTTACTAGATGTCTCCCAGTGAGTAACGCAAAGCACAAACTGCAGGGACAACTGGAGGTAGGAATTTGGCATCAGAGAGAGAAGTCCTGTATAGAAATATACATGCAAAGTCTACAAAGTCTAAATGGTTTTTAATATAATATCATCGGTATAGTGAACAAAAATCAGGCAAGGTCTCTCCGCGGTTGGGCTTGAGTTGTGATACATGCAGAACTGGGCTGATGAGAAGGAAGCAGGAAGAGGCACTTCTTCGGGAAGGCAGCCATTGTGAAAGAAAAAAGAAGAAAACAACGGCAATGCCAGCACAGGACAGATCTCTAGTGGAGTGTGACAAGCTGTGTTGGACAGAGCTGACACTGCAAGAAACACTGTGGAGCTCAGCTTATTTCTGAACCACTCCAGGGGTGTGCAGGGTCTTTCTAATTAAGCCCTAACCACACTGTGGCATTGGTAGGCATTGCAATATAATCCCCATGGCATTTTGTTTCGCCTTCAAGTTTCAGTTTTCCTGCTCAAACCTAGAACAAGCAATAAGTGATTACAGGCAGGTTCTCTGAAGCAGGTGCCTTTTTAGATGCCAGGAAGATAACAGCTTAGTTTCTTATAAACAGCTCCAGGGACGCACTCTCCCTCCGCTCTCCCAGCCATTTCTGTGCTTTTGGAAGCTGAAGTTGAATACATTTTTCTCTATATTTACCTGAACTCTATCCGGAGGCCCATTTTTTCCTGTCAGGTCCTCTGCCAATATGGAGAGCAATCAATCCCCATCACCTTCATAAAAATGCCCTTTGTGTACTCACTGGTAACCAGATCACCTCTTAACTTGCTCTTCTGTAGGGTAAACAACACTGCTGCCTTTCATCTTCACGTAAAGGCTCTACGTTTACCCTCTTCGTGTGTATGGAGATAGCATATTAAGTAAGTGTAGTCTCCTCTAGGCCTGTGCCCTCAATCCTTACAGACATATTTTTGTCATAGTTATAACCTATGATAACATCTTTACTTAGGAGAGGCAAATGAATGAATTTCTTCCCCTCTTATATTCTATCAACCTGACCTCAGTGGTGTGCACATACCAGCAGGGAGAGATGTCTGGCTGCATGTATCTTTGTGCTCATACAGGGGTGTCTGGGAGCGCATTTGCACGTGGATGTGAGTACATTCTTATATTTCTATGTGTATGTCTGCCTGTGTATGTGAATGTGTGCATGTATGGATGTGTATGTGTCTGTCCGGATATATGCTTCAGAAATAAAAAGAGCCTCTGTTTCATGACTAGCTCACAGCCATTGCTTCCTGTCTGCAGGCTGCTTTCCAGGCAATACGGACATTCAGCTTCTGTCACCTATTAGCAAGTTTACAAATTTCAGAATATCTGTGTGCCCTTGAGATGCTGGTGAGACCGGATTTTCTCCTAAAGCAGGTGATAAGGTGGATTTTCATTTAAGGAGGTTGGTGTTCTATTACTGCTGTGCTTTTCTGTCCTGCTTTCACATACACCACATCCATTGTGTAGGTATGAGACTCAGAGCATGGGTAAGAGTGACGGACAGGCAGAAAAAGAATTTGAGAGGGGCATATTCTGGGTCACAGCATATAGATGGCAGATACTACATAAATAGAATGGGGCTACAATAGTAGGATACATACTGTAGCCATAATATGCAGGGGTTGGTAAAGCATCAATCTTTTGTTGATTGCAAAGGTATTTTTAGCTGGCTGGGATTTTACACATTTTAGCCCTTGTGACTTTAAGAGCCCTCCACACATTTAATTCGGCCTTAGCCACTCATCTTGACTAAATGAGTGATCAGTGAATCAACTTTTAGAGATTACAAATTGTTTGCCTTTAGTTGTTCCATACGTAAACAGGGCATCCTGTAACTGAGCTGGCACAGGACTTTGATAATTGTGAACACACAGGAAACTCTACAGGGCAGGAGCTTGCTTCTGGATATTCATGCAGGGTAGAAGACTCAGACACTTCTCAAAGGTTCATGAATGTTTGACGATATCAAATGCACTAACTGTATTTGTGTCTGCAGTCACCAGTGTGCTGATCCTATTTGGTAATCTGGAGACTGACTTTTTTTCTCAAAGATTAGAACTGAAAATAAAAACAACACTGGTTTGTAATGTCTATTGATCCTCAGTTTATAACAATGCCCTGGCTACCGTGGAAGGCCATTGCTTATCCTGACTACCATGGTTCGTTTTTATTCTTAGCAACTAAGGCTTTTAAGTGGGCAGGTAGAACGTTCTCTGGAATGTTTGCTCTTCCAAGTGGTTCCCATTTAACAACAAAGAATATGTTAAACTGATACCATGCTTTAAACTCACAAGTACAAGAGAGACCAAGCAGAGATCCTTCTCTTGCCTGGTACCTGCTGACTGCGAGGCCTGCAAACAACAAGGAGATAGAAATGAAATTTATTAGTAGACGAGTCTTCCAAAAGCCTAGGAAGGCAAAAGTTCTTTGTCTAGGAGGGAGTATTTTCCACAGGGTAAGGTAAGCTGCTTGCATCCTGGCATCACCACATCTCTCCCTGCTGGCCTTGAAGCCAAAAATCAGCAGAGAATACAGTGGTGAGCAATCGGGCGCTGAAAATTTAAAGAAAAAAAAATATCCAGGGACCTTTAGGGAGCCTTCATATGTTTAAGAATTTACTGACCCCCAGGCGGTCACTATGCACAAATGCCTGACTTCTGCTGGGCTCTCTATGCCAGGGTTTGTGTGCAGCCTCTCTCCTTTATTTTTTTTTCTCCAATCAGCCAGGTTCCACAGCAAGAACCCAGGGGCTTTGTCCCTCAGGGATGGCGTGGGACTAGCCTCTCTGCCAGAGCTGCCTCTGCACTGCTGTTTGCTTACAAACATTTAGTTACCAGGAAATGTGGAGTCAGCTCTGCTCCTGCTCCACTTAATTTTCATCACCCCATGCAGTGGATTTTTCTCTTCTGCTGCCCCAGCTGTTCCCGCTTTTCCCATGGTGGCAGCATCCGCCCCAGCTGCAATCTGTGCTTCCAACAAAGTTCCTTAGTTGCCTACTTGACCTTAGCTGCCCTGCTTGGATTTTTCATTTCCTGGTGCTTCCAAACCAACATTAAAAACTCTGTGGTAGCAGCTGCAGCAAGAGCAACTGACAACAGCATCAATGGAGATGGTGGAGGGGTGTTGAAGCAGGAGCATGTACTGGATTCAAATGCTGCATAGGCTCCTGTCACCCAAGACCGATCATTTAATTTATCAGAGCTTTGTTTTCTTTGATCAAAAGGAGAAGATCTTGCTAGTCTGTTATAAGAATTATAAAAAATGACGTGTGAACCCCTGTATGGTAGATTCTTCCTAAGATCAGTTTTCTGTTCTGCTTCCTTTTAGAAGACATAAGTGCTCTTTCTGGGTTAGTATGTAAATATGCAGAGCGAGTAGCAGCCCTATCTTCTGCACCTTGTATGGGAACTGAGCATCAGAAGAATTAGAGGCTATTCAGGTCATAAATGAAATTGGAAAGCACCAGGCAGGGGACTGATGGATGTATGAGTGGGCAAGATAATAAACTATAGAAAATGACTCTGGAGTATTCAAGAGTTTATGGAGATGGTGCATTTGAACTTGGTATTCCAGATCTGTGCTGTTTTATCAGAGTAAAAGAAGGACCTCATGCCAGGAAGGGGACAGAACCAATGCCAAGGGTCAGATACATTCTGCAATGGTAGAAGAGTTCACTGGCAAGAGATGTCAGGATTAGGAGCACTTGCTAGCTTAGCAAACAAAAATTTAGAGTGGCCAGTTATTTGTAAATTTTAGACAAACAATGAATGAATTCTCTAAGTATATTACAAATATCGCATAGATTATATTAATATTAAAACATTTTTATAATTTATCTGAAATTCAAATGTATCTGGGTATTCTCCACTTTATCTGACATCTGTTCAAAACTTAGAACCGTCAAGCTGAATATTATGATCTTGACCTGCATCGCTGAAGGTTTTAAAGACAGAAGTGGAGTGGTCGACAAAACATTTTAACAGAGATCAATTTGACAATCCAGAAAATGCCAGAATGGTTGAGAGAAACTAAAGGAATGGAAGAGGAAGCAAAGAAAGGGAGAATATGGGAAAGCTAGTTTATAGGAAGAAAGATTAGTGCTCTTCTAGTTTAAGCCTTTGGTTTCATCGATAGAGAAAAGGAAATATCCTTTTGGGATACTGGTAAGATATATTTACTATGTCTATGACTTAGACAATCATGAAATAAAAAGCTCTGCAGGAAAGTGTAGCATCTAGCATGTCAGCATCTCTGATGAGCATTAATCCAGGCTCCTAGGACTATCAACATGAACAATACAGATGTGACATTCAGCTTCCATCATGCATTGCCAGGGCAGGGGCGACTACGGTGTGCAGAAGCAGTGGCTGTCAGTGAGTCGTCTCAGTCATCCATGTGTTTCCTGAAATACGGTTACACTGTTTGGACTCACAGCCTATAGACCTAAGAAGGAAGTGTAAACATCAATGGCCTTTTGGATTATTCAGCAAAGTTAGAAAACACAGGGTCATGCTTTTTCTCCTAGCTTTTGAGATTTATCTAGTTGCCAATGAAAATCAGTTTTCCATATTGATTGTCTTTTTAGATTACAATAGTACAAACAAATCTTTTTGGTTTGCTTGCTTATTTTAGATAAGGGAATTTCTTTTTTAAACATTTTTATTATTTAAAAAAATCTTTTAACTTTAAAAAATTTAATTATCTTGTCTTCCCTAAGCCCTTTTAAATAATCTCCTTCTCCATCTCCACCCAAATTTAAATGTTCTCCAAAAAAATAAGACAGCAACCACAAATCCTTAAATAAAAATGCCTCACCAAAAGCCTTCAAACTGTAATCAAATAAAGCACACACACAAAATTGTGACATTCTTTATATGTTGGTCATACTCCTGAACATGAGACCTGTCCCAAAGTGGTTGGTATTCCCATTGTTACTTCAAAGGAGAAAACTGATTTTCCTTCTTACAGCAGATAAAAGTGACAGCTTAGTTGTTAACCTTTACTCTAGTGGCCAGATTTTCACTCACTCACTCACTCACTCACTCACTCACTCACTCACTCACTCACTCACACACTCACTCATTCACACAAACATTCACACACTCACAGACTCACTCACTCACTCACTCACTCACTCACTCACTCACTCACTCACTCACCCACTCATTGGCTGATTCATTCAATTTTTTTAAAAATATAACTAAGTAAGTTATAATAAAAGAAAACAAAAACTATCACACTGAAGTTGAACAAGAGAGACCAATTCAAGGAAAAGAGCCCACGAGAAGGTACAAGAGTCAGAGACCCACTTATTCCCACACTTAGGAATCCCATAAAAACAATAATCTAGAAGCCATAATATGAGCACAGATGGCATGGTACAGACCCATATGGGCCCTGTGCATGCTGTGTCAGTCTCTGTGAGGTCATATGAGCTTTGCTTATGTCAGTGTAGAGGGTCTTGTTTTCTTGGAGTCCTCCATTTCTTCTGGCTCTCACATTCTTTCCATGCCCCCTTCTGTGGGGTCCCTGTACTCTGAGGGAGGGATTTGATGCAGATGTCCCATTTAAGGCTCAGTGTTTCAAGGTCTTTCACTTTCTACATAATGTCTGCCGTGGATTTCTCCATTAGCTCTCATATGCTGAAGAAGAGAGGCTCTCTGATGATGCTAGAATAAGGCACTAATCATATTTCTTTCTACCTGGATCTAGGTTACCTCACTTAGGATGATTTCTATCTAGTTCCACCCATTTGCCTGCAAATTTCAGATTTCATTTTTCTTTTAACAGTTGAGTAATGCTAGATTGTGTGAATGTACCACATTTTCCAAAATTCTGTTGAGGGCCATCTAGGATGTTTGCAGTTTCTGGCTATCATAAACAGAACAGCAAAAAACATGGTTGAGCAAGTGTCTCTGTGGTAGAATGAAGCATATTTGGGGTATATATGCCCAAGAATGGTGTTGCTGGATCTTGAGGTTTATCAGTTCCCACTGTTCGTTACATAAGGGGATTTCTAAGGATATCATTTTGAAAAATTTTTCAACATGGACTTTTATCTCTTATCTAATTTTTTTTAATCAAATTTAGTCACACTGTCTAATCTCAGTTTGGCCTGTTGAAGGCTAATAATAGTAGTTAACATCTTTCTGCTTGTGGGTTTTGGCTATTTCCTAAGCAAATTAATGGAATACTTTTCTGTAAGACATAAGACCAATTTTTCAGTTCTGAAATATATTTTAGAGGATGCTGGGATATTTCTATGTAATTTTATTTTCCACTAAGGAAAATATTAAAGCTAGTATTTTCAGAATCCTATTGAAAATAGTGCCAATCCCAGAGCTTACCCAGGCCTTATTGTTCTTAGACATGTAGAATATCAGCTGCTCTGATATAAGGACCAGCTGTGCTGTTGTTCTCAACACATTTTAATGGGGATGCTGGGTGCATATACCTGGCAATACCCTATGAAAAGTACAGGGGACTCATTTAGTTGCTGATGATCAAGTGTTTACTTTTCAGCATCAGCTAAAAGAAGAAAAGAATTCTTACCATGTGACACAGAATAAATTCATGTGTGACGCAGATAAATGTTGTTTTCTTTCATGACTTCCTTACTCCCCTACCGGTGAGGTTGTTATCTGAGGTGACATTATGATATAGATAACAGAAAACACATTTCCATTAAATTCTTGGGGGGAAAAGGCATCCAAGGATACCTAATTCATAAGCCACTCATGGGAGAAAAGGGGGAGTCTGTTTTAGAGGACTAACCTACCATCAGGCCCATCGGTTTAGCTGATCAAGGCCAAGATCATCAAGTCTTTTCCCCACTGCAGTCACCTGCCTGAGCAGAATGCTGGCCAGGGTCATGCTGTTCCAAACTCTACAGAACCGCTGAGGTAAGTCGCTCATGTCTGTGGATTTTTGCGTTCTCAATTCAGAGATCTGAGGCCACATAGCTCCAAACAGGTTAAATATCTTCACTAAAAGAGAAATCACCTGGGGCGAGAGCAATGGCTCAGAGGTTAAGAGCACTGATTTTTCCAGAGGTCCTGAGTTCAATTCTCAGCAAGCACATGCTGGCTCACAACTATCTGTAATGAGATCTGGTGTCCTCTTCTGTCATGCAGGTAGAACACTGTATACATAATGAATACAAACAAATAAGTAGATAAACAAATAAGAGAAAAGATCTCTATGCAACTCTTTGAGATGCTGTTGATTTTAAAACACATCAAGATGCCCAAAATTATTTTCATTTTTCCATTAGTTAAGGAAGACCGTAAAATGAATAGATGCAGAACATGTGAAACGTTTAGTGGCAAATGTATTAGCAGAATATTTGCAGATATGCAGTAATCACTTCAGCTTTAATCTTGGCTGAAGCCTTTTCCTTGATGACTAGAGCTGCTCTATTCTCTATAGAACCCGAATCTCTGTCTTGCAAATATTGAAGAAAATTCTTGAGGATTATGTGACTAAATTAGAGTTTAGGAAAGTGGGGCTATCTCCTAAATCCCTTGTCTAACCCTATGGACTCACCATTGAATGATTCTTTACAAATACTGTTCACTTTTGACCCTCCAACTCAGTTTTATTGTATGATACGCCTTGAGTTGGTGTTGTCTGCCATTGTCAATGCCAAATCTTTCTTCCTGTTACTCTCCATGACTGCTTTTCCTCACTTTTTTTTCAGAACGATAAATTCTTAAAGCAAATAAACACTAGAGTTCCTCCAAATTGTCATGGAAGTGTGTGTGTGTGGGGGTGAAACACGGAGAAGAAGAGAGGAGAGGAGAGGAGAGGAGAGGAGAGGAGAGGAGAGAAGTGAGAAGGGAAAGGTGGGCTTGTTTTGCCCTTAAATGAGAGTTCCCTTCTCATTTTGAATTGCCAGCTATTGCTGCTTTCACGGCTGTTTGTTCTGTCCCTCTGGTCTAAGTTTCTTTCATTCCCTCAAACTGCCACGATTCATATTCTGACAATCTTCAACTGTGTTTCTAGACACTAGGTGCGCTGGAATAAGCACTAATGCAAAGCTGGTTTGGCTTAGGGGTAAGAAGATCAGCATTTCCTTTCATGTAGAGAAGGTTTCCAAAATCCACTTTCTAATATCTTCTTATATAATGTGGAATAATTGAGTCTTTTTAAAAATAGACCTAATGCCCCTGGCAACCCCTACCCCCTCTGTAAAGTGAATTAGCTGGACTTTTTATCTATATCCTATAAGCTAAAGGTTCTTTAGAGAAGCCATGCTGGCATGCACACACATTTTTACCCAGCTTTCCCCGTTGGTAGATGAGTCATTAACATTTGCTAAAAGTTATGACTTTTTTGATGTGCATTTTATATGATTGAAAATTGCATCAGTAAGTTTTCGCATCTGACAGTCTACCACATGCACTGACTAAAAGGATATTTTCATGACAAAAATGCGTTAAAAACCTAGTTAATCGATGTGAGTTAAGATGCCACAAAAGCAGTTTTGTTTCCATGCACAGCAACAATGACTTTTCAAAGATAAGCTTCAGTGCATGGTGTTTGTGAACGTGGGCTGTGGTCGGCTGCTGGAGACAATTCTCCAAGAGCACAAGGCTGCTACTTAGACTGGACAGACATAAGTATAGTGGGAAGTGTTAGGAAACCTGCTCCTGTTAAAATCCAGCAGGAGTTAGGATGCAAGGAGGAAACCTGCAGGAGACCTGGGTGATGTTTGTAGCATATGGGAAGACAGAACCATCCAAGAAAGGTGGCACCCTCGTATGCCAACAGTCTTTCTGCTCAACTTGATATTAAAAATGTGCTAAAGAGCCTCATATTTTTTAGAATCACCCTCAAAAGTTGAGGAATCTTCTCTTTGGGTTACTCCTTTTTTTTAAATGTGGGAAAATATTGTGGTTGCAAATGAATATATAAATATTTTAACACTTTAAAAGCTCCTAGACCCATTTAAATGATTACTTGTCAGATGAGTGTATTTCTCATCTCTGGATTTCTCTTACAGGCTAAATGAAAGGAAGTCTGTATTAATTCCTTTCTGTGTAAACAGTACCCAAGTGTTTTACTGCCTACAGAATGTAGTGGAACAGAATTGCCAGTTTATCATCGTTCCTCCAACTAATGCACAGATTATAGTCACTGGAGCAAAGGTACCGTGTGTTAATGTAGTTTATTGTCTTTGGCACAAAATGTTGTCTGCTGTGTCGTGAAGCTACACATAACCTGGTATTCTATACCTTCTTGTCATAAAAATTGTGAGCATGAAAATTAAAAAAACAATAGCATTCCAAACATGTTCTTTGCCTCAAATAAAGGCAACACAATGCAATCTGAAGACCTTCCAACAGAGGGCTGTATGTGCTTGATTTAGATCAAGAAAGGGAGAGAAAATGATCTGGATTTAGGTTGCTATAGTAAATTCTGCATTATACTTAAAAATAGAACTGATAAAAATGGAGTCAGTGGAGTTGAACGGGGAAGAAGAATCCTAAGATGAAATGTAAGATCCACTCTCACAAGACAGAATTTTATAAGTCTTTGAATTGATGTTCTTCTGAAAAGAAAAACTGTATTTTTCTGTCTATAAATAAAAAAGTAGGCAAATTGGAGATAATCTGTGCTTTAAAGTACTATTAATATTACCTCAATCAGATATATTTCAAAAAAGAAAGGGAGTGATTGCATGTATTCTCTTTTGGATGCTTTCTCACTTTGGTGTTGGAGTTTAGCTGAGTGTTATTATAAGCAAATGTATTATGTATATAAAATGCAGCTAAATATTTAATATACCGAATATATGTTTATGTGAATGCACAATGCAAAAACGTTTCTAAGGTATTTTACAAAAACAAATGATACTGTTTCAAAAGGTGGAGCACAAAGGCACTAGAATAAGCTAAAATGAAATATATACTTCTTCGTGCTAGGCTAGGTTTGTAGTTCTATTTCAGAGGCTTACAATATACCCACTGGAGTAAAGAAAAAATTTAAAAAGAACATAAATTGCCTCTAGAATCTAGATCTTTGTCTTTCGATTTTAAGGAATGCTTTATATTATCTGATTTCTTCAGGGGGCTTTGAAATGCTCATTCCATTCTATGAGCAGAAAGCTTTTTCAGATTTTAATCCTCCTCATATATGTAGTTGAAGATTTTTGTTTCATTTATTACAGACCTAACTCAGTGGTACCAACAATATTCTGCTCAGATAAATTATTTTTTAATTTAGCCATATTTCCTAAGATATATGTACCTAAATTTCTAAACTGATTCCTTTAAAACAAACTCTAGATATTATTATAGACACTGGCTTCATTATAAATTCTTATAATTTTACAAAAGTATTTCCTAATGAATATCCTTGTATATAATACAAATTACAAAATACTATTCCGAATAAGTCACTCACTAATTACTAGACTATGCATACAAATGTATAATCATCGTATACTAATATATTTTGTGTTTATAATTCATACCTTAAAAAAACCCAAATGTTTCTTAACATATAATACTTTGCTCTTTCAAAATTTTTGCTACATAATCACATAGAGTCAATAATGTCAATAAACAAAATCCTCATTTATTAAAGCACCAGTCCATACTATAATCTATTATGAAGCAAATAAAATTTTCTGTAATATATCTGAAGCATCACCTTTATTTTTTTTCTTTTATAAAGCCATTCAGAAAAACTGCATTTTCTGAAGAGTTGCAGCCTGGGCATTCACGTGGAATCTGAACAATCATCTCTATACTTCTATTTGTCTTTTGCAATAACTGAGGAAGATAGTCACACCCAAAGAATATTCGATCCAAAATATGTGAATGGCTATGAAATATTTTTAAATAAGTAAATACTTTGTATGATATAGATTTATTAAAGGAAAAATTGGGGCACAGGTTGTGGATTTCTTAATTACGGGTCAGCAATAACAAGCAACTTCAGCTCCTTTAAAGGAGCTGCTATTTTTCTGTTGTAAATTTTACATGGATTCATGGATTCACCTAAATCCTTAGGTGAAAATTCTCTGGAACATCCCTCAATTCTCATTCAGTGGATATTACTTTGTTTGGTTTATAATTTAACCAACGTTCCTAAGACCAGAGACAAAGCACTGAACCTCTAGAGCACAGTGCAATTGTATACAGGGACAAATCCATGGAGCTGCTCCACACAGCATCCTCCACTAAAACAATCCTCCCTCTTTTTGTCATAGAGTACAGGCAATAACTAATCTTCATCAATATTTTATTTATTATTTTTTTGTGTAGAGATGATTACATTTCTAACCACGCAAAATGCTGAGTAAGAGTAATGTGATTTTGTCCCGAACTCAATTTTGATTAAAGGTGAGAATAACTCAGTTGCAAGTATACTCATATATAATTCCAGCAACATGCATCTACAGGTAAATATTTTAAAAGGAGTCCTATTTATTTTCTCATGATAGTTCCCCCTCATATTTATGCCAAGACATAAATCAGCGTTATTTGCATCTGTGAATATTGTTTTTATGACTAAACAAAACAGCAAAACCACTAATATTTTCTACAAGGAGCACACAATGCTAATGGTTTCTTCTGTGCACCTGCCAGCGTGGTTAGCTGTTAAAGCCGCCCTTGGAAATTCTCATTTCTTTGTGCAATATTTTATGCTGTGCTTTTCTTCCGGGCAGATTGGTTCTGCCTGCACTTTATTCCTGAACCCATGTTCATTCAAAATGGACTGCCAGACTTAAATGCTCTATCTAGTGTTACCACCGCTGCTGTGGGGGCTGCTGACTTACGGTGCCCCTCCCCCACCCAGCTCCTGCCCTGTCCTCCTGCCCTACCCTGCCCTATTCTTTGTTGACAATGGTAGTCCATTGTCAACAAAGAATGTATAATGGTGGGATACTCAGCATTAATTTTGGTAGTGTTTTGCTTTGACTGTTTGAAAGTATTTCTGAAGTGTATAAATAGATGTGCTTCCCCTCTTTCTGGATTTTAATATTTGGAGATGAGCTCTCTTCCCACAGGGCAGCCTCGGGGACTGCAGTGGCTGGAATGCTTTCAGAGAACAAATGTGGCTCTGTGGCTCTGTCTTTATAATAATATTAACACCATATAGATTTAATAACAGGGTGATGGAAAACATTTTGATGATGGGGCAAATTCTCTAATCTGCCAAGGAAAGCATCTGATTTTCTCATGTACCAATTAATTATTGAAGCAACTGAAAATAACAGGCTACCATGCTCCCTTCCTGCAAAGGGATGCAGTTTTGTGTGTGTGTGTGTGTGTGTGTGTGTGAACTTGTCTGTGTTCAGAAAGGAAGCTTGACCAGAAATTTCTTCACTTTGTCCTTGAAAATTAGTGGGAGATTGTCTGTGCATGCCTGACACGGCAGCGGTATTTCTATATAATAGGAATGAAACCATTTTATCTTTTCCCTTTGGATATTTTTTTCCTTCCGCACCCTTAATGGGCTTCATTGTGAAACACTGCATTTTATTTTAATTTCTATTCCTGGACTGCGTTTTATTAGCACCTTTTTTGTTTTACAGTCACCTCACTGATGCAGCACCCGATCTGTTGAGAACAAATCCTGGTTTCTTTCATGTTCCAATGTGCACTGTGCTCCTGCATGGAAGAGTCCATATACATATTTACTTCATTTGATCTGGTCACTTTTAGAGAACTATTTCATGATATTTAGCCTGGGGTTCATCTTTTTTCCTCTAGGGACTGTGGCTCCATAAACTTTTTAGGTAGAAAGAGGTTGGTTACTTAGGTTATTGTAAATTTGTTGCTTTGTATTGTGACAATAGTGTTCATATGCCTGACACCCACATAATAATATTAAGCTCTATTTTTTAGTGTGATGTACTTTATACATTTGTATAAATGTCACAGCCTGTAATCACTTCCTTTGTCATCGACGATTAATCTAAAAAAATCGAATAATTCACTGCCCCTTGCCATTTACATATCGTCTGCTGCCATCTGCTCTTCTCAGCGGCAGTAAATGATGGGTAATTAACTCAGTGCCTTTGTCTTTCCCTTGCTGAATGTCTGACACATATAGATTTTCCTCTCTGTGCGGGTTTGTGTGTGTGTATATGTGCATGTAAGAGGAAGAGGGAGGTGGTGAAGAGGAAAGGACCAGGGAGGACGAATTGATGCTGCAGCGTGGAAGCCAGCTTCAGATGAGCGAGGGAGAGAAAGGCAAAGGCACTGTTCAGAGGCGGGGCCACACCTCCGGGCCTCACCAAGCCAAGAGGAGGAAGTGCTACTGGAGCAATGATGTTCTGGCACAATTGAGAGATTTTTCTAAAGCCTTGAAAGCCAAGGTAACAATGCAAAGTCACGTAAAGACTCTATAACATCCTCCAGTTAACCAGGATGCAAAGAAAGATGGAGCAAATGAAATAACGTATAGAGTAACCACAACTGGCGTAAACGTCCTACTTGACGTCTATACCTGGAGCTGAAATCGGTATTAAAGAAGTGATGTGGAAGAGAAATCTCAGATGGCCTTGATGCTTGACCTAGTTCTAAAAGCAGGACGTATCAAGGAAAACCTAGAAGGGCTCAGGAGACAGGAAAGTTTGTAGAAAAGCTGCTTTTAAAGGAAAGCAGCATTTCGTTCCTGGATTTCCACTGAATAGATCAATGATTCCATGCGGACATTTCCCTCTACCCAGAAGACTTCATATGTAACACACAATTCTTACTTGAAACACCTTTAAACATGAAAACATCTTCTGAAATGTGGCTGAATTTGATAATGCTAAAAGACCACCACCTTGAAAGGCAGAAATCAAGGGAATCATAGAATCTAGGCTTGTTTTAATCCAAACCCAAGTTGAAATATAATCTGAATTCCAGAATATAACCACAATCTTTTCTGAATGAATCTTACAGCTTCTTCTGACTCGAGTGGATACAGCATTGCTGTCTCTAACTTACAAAAGCTGAATTTTGTTGT
>NC_022031.1:20204072-20206406 GCF_000317375.1 Microtus ochrogaster | reverse complement strand
TATATATATATATATATATATGAACAAAATATATTTTAGTCATGATGGAAGTTGAACAAAAACCTATAGAGGTGCAAATCATGACTCTAATTAACCTAACTAACCACAATGGCAACATCTTTAGTAGTTTTTCCTTTCAAGTGTTTACAATTTCAAAATTGCTGGCTGAAAGAGAACTGCCAGTATAGAGTCCAGGCAGACTCCAGGAACTTATTTCCATAAGCACAAGACATTTTAGCATGCAGCCCTATCTCAGTACCTCTACTTTTCTGCCTAGGCAGTGGCTGTAAAGGGATACTCCCATTTATTCTGTCATGAAAGTAATGAATGAATGTCTGAAAACATTGATCTTTTGCTTAATTTCAGTCTTTGTGATAACTCTTGCTTATTCAGTCTATCATCATGGGACTTCTGCAGGCTAAATTACATGTCTATAATCATAAGACAACTGGGCTTCCCTGGAAGGTCATTCAGTGGGTGAATTGCATTTTTCTCCATTAGTTTGAAATGGCTTCTGAAGATGACTGAATACAGGTATTAGGTGATAAAGTGGCTAAAAATGTACACAACTAAGTCACTTAAAAATTTGAAAGAAGCATTATAAAATGTAAAAAGGAAAGAGAGAGGCTTAGCTGTGTGAATATATATATGTGCTCTATGTAACTATTTAAATGTTATAAACTTTTTATGACTTTACAGGTAAATTTGTCAGTATCTAATTGAGTAAGGGATCTTGAAAGCTTTCATTTCAATCATTAATTCAGCGTCATTGTTCTCGCAAACTGGTGTGTGACCTAGCAGGCTGAGAACAATATCGCTGAATATAATTGGCATATGTCAGCAAAATATAATTAGTAACAAGCCTCTTTCTGAAATGTTCTTTTTGTTGGTTTAAAAAGGTTGAAATTATAGCTTGGATTTCTTTCTGGTTTGATTTTGGTAGCACTTAAAAATAAATTAATTTAAATTTTGATTCAAGGAGAATTTATTGATTCCCTGTGCTGTGCAAACACTGTAAAGGGTTTTCTTTTCTTCCACAGGTTTGTGCTTTATTTCCTGGTCTGAGAGCTGTATTGTATGGAAAATATGGGACAATGACATATCTAGCGCTATCATAAAGGTCCAAGTGGAACTGCCAATCCATCACCTCCTAAAGTTTTGTATAGATGCGTTGACAGGAAGTTTCAACTTGTGTAAAAGCTACTGGAACTCCCAACTCTCCCATAGCTGCTTCTCATTTGGAAGTTACTGACACCACAGACTCAAGTCTGAAGCAAATAGCTGAACTGTTGATTACCTCACCACCTAAACCTTCAGTTCCAGGGATGTCACGGCTAATGTTGGTAAATGGGGAAGGGTGGATGTGCTCCAATCTTTCATCCAATAGCACAGGAGAGAAGATGAATTACACTAGTAGTCAAGTCTGAAAGGAAAACTAATATTGGAATGTTATTTTTCCCCTTTCTATACATTTGTGTTTTCCTTGAAAATAATTTTTAAATTTTTCTCTTTGAGAATTTCCTACATTATACTTTGGTCATATTTACACCTTCCCCCAACTCCTTTCAGATCCTCTTCCTTTCATAAATAAATAAATTTCATAATAAATGAGCTTTGTGTTCTCATTTGTTTTAAACTCATAGAGTCCCATTTATTCTGTATATGCACTTTTGGAGTATCCTGGGGTCTCGAAAGTTTTTTGTGTATGTATGTATATGTACACATATATGTGTTCATGTATGTGTGAGCATCTTAGTTAGGGTTTCTCTTGTGAGAAAACACCATGACCAAAAGCAACTTATAGTGACCAAGGTTTATTTAGCCCTCAGTTCTATAGCATGACACACCACTGAGGGAAGTCAGGGCAGGAACTCAAACAGGGAAGATCCTGGAGGCTGGAGCTGAAGCATGGGACATGGAGAAATGCTGTTTCCTGGTTTGACCCCATCACTTTCTCAGCCAGTGTTTTTATAGCATGTAGGACCACCAGTCCAGGAATGACACTGCCCATAGTGAGCTAGGCCCCTCCATATCAATCATCAATCAAAAACAAAACAATAACAGCACAACCAGGAGTAACAAAAAAATATTGCCACAGACTAGTTTGCTGGGGACATTTTCTTAACTGAGGGTCCCTTAAAAAAAAAAAAACTTTAGCTCTGTCAAGGTGACATAAAACTAGCTGGTATAGTGAATGTGCATGTGGATGCCAGAGGACAATTTTGTAGTAACTGTTCTTCTCTTTTGAGACACGTCTCTCTTTTTTTTTAATTTATTTATTTATTGAGGATTTCTGCCTCCTCCCCGCCACCGCCTCCCATTTCCCTCTCCCTC
>NC_022031.1:20200380-20203972 GCF_000317375.1 Microtus ochrogaster | reverse complement strand
AATGCTGTTTCCTGGTTTGACCCCATCACTTTCTCAGCCAGTGTTTTTATAGCATGTAGGACCACCAGTCCAGGAATGACACTGCCCATAGTGAGATAGGCCCCTCCATATCAATCATAAATCAAAAACAAAAAAATAACAGCACAACCAGGAGTAACAAAAAAATATTGCCACAGACTAGTTTGCTGGGGACATTTTCTTAACTGAGGGTCCCTTTAAAAAAAAAAAAACTTTAGCTCTGTCAAGGTGATATAAAACTAGCTAGTATAGTGAATGTGCAGGTGAAGGCCAGGGGACAATTTTGTAGTAACTGTTCTTCTCTTTTGAGACACGTCTCTCTTTTTTTTTTAAATTTATTTATTTATTGAGGATTTCTGCCTCCTCCCCGCCACCGCCTCTCATTTCCCTCCCCCTCCCCCAATCAAGTTCCCCTCCCTTGTTAGCCCATAGAGCTAACAGAGTTCCCTGTCCTGTGGGAAGTCCAAGGATCACCCACCTCCATCCAGGTTTAGTAAGTTGAGCATCCAAACTGCCCAGGCCCCCCCAAAGCCAGCACATGCAGTAGGATCAAAAACCCATTGCCATTGTTCTTGAGTTCTCAGTAGTCCTCATTGTCCGCTATGTTCAGCAGGATGTTCTTTCAGGACACGTCTCTTTTTGATGAGGGTTTCACCAATCAAGTTAGACTGGCTGGTCAACAAGCTTCAGAGATCCATCCAATTTTACATTTTCTCTCTCTCTCTCTTTCTCTCTCTCTCTCGACAGAATTTCTCTGTGTATCTCTGGCTGTCCTGAAACAAGTTTTTGTAGACCAGGATGACCTGGAACTCACAGAGATCTGCCTGCCTCTGCCTCCTGAGTGCTAGGATTAAAGGCGTGCGCCACCACCACCTGACCAAGTCTACAGTCTCAATGTGCACTATCATTCTTTACATATTTGCTTGGGTTCTGGGAATCAAATTCAGGTCCTTAGGATTTAAAGACAATACCAATACCTCATATTCTAATCTCCTCATCCCCTCATCCCTCATCCCTTCATCCCTTCATTTGTTTATCCCTTCATCATCTCATCCCCCATCCCCCTTATCCCCCTCATCTCTTCATCTCTTCATCCCTTCATTCCCTCATCCCTCTATCCCCTCATCTTTTTATTATGTCGTTCCCTCATGCCCTCATCGCTTCATTTCTGGAATATTATTCTGATGGAAATTTTAAAATATTTGTTACTTTGTTCTTTTGGTGGGAAGAACTTTGAAACATTTTTTCAGGACATATTTGGAATAAAGTATTTTCATGAAATTTTGCTTAGATTAAGAACAAGAAATTTAACTTTTCCTAAGAAAGTTGTGCCTTTGTGGTCATGGCCATGTCTAGAATCTAAGTGTGGAGTCCTCTCTGATCTAAGCATCAACTGCATGAGGATGGCTCTGGAGGAGTAAGAGAGGCGAAAATGCATATGTAGACATTCACATCAGGCTGAACCATTAGGACCACACATACAGTGCAGCATTGAACACCTAAGACAGTCACATCCTTCTTTTCACATATTTTTCTTACTTTTACCTTTTCAATGCTTTCTCTCTTGGTAGGCTGTTTTTGTATTTTGTTCCTGTCTCCTCAATAGAGTTTTCCTCATATTTCTGTTTCATCTGTTCCTGCTTCCCTGTGCTTGCTTGCCTTACTTTCTGGGCTCCTGGAGCATGCAAATGCCAGCCTTTCAGAATTAGTATCTTGTCCTTTGACTCATTATCACCCCTCATTGAAGAGAGATACAATCTTAATAACAAAACATATCTGTCTATAAAATGAGTCTCATGGAGAAGATAGCATGGGAAACACATACCTTCAAACTTCCTTTCAAGTTTATGGATAGCTACAGAGACAATTATAAAATTCATGCAATGGAATACAATCTGCTTAATTCAATTACTTGACTTTTGGTAAATGTCTGTGAATCCAAGAACATAAGTACAGTTATTCAATGAAAAGTTCAAATAAGAGCCGCCAACAAATCCTATTGTTTTACAGGACTGTTTGTCCAAAAGGAATATATAAATGGGATTCAAATTTGCCAATCACAAATGAGTAGGTAACCATGGACAAATGCAATATCATAGGTGAAGCGGCCAAGAATAAGAATATAGAAATGTAGGTTCCAGAAATAGGAATGGAGAAATAAAGAAATATAAAGTTGTAAGCCTAAAAGAATGAGAACAGACTGTTGGCAGCTTTTCCAGCAGCTTAAGGATTAACTATGAACAGTGGGTGCTGTGGGAAATATTCTTATACACTGTAAAGACTTGTCATTCATATTGGTTTAATAGAACACTGATTTGCCAAAAGTTAGGCAGGAAGTTTAGGCAGGGCAACCAGTCTAAGAGAATTCCGGGAAGAAGAAAGTCTCTGTCTAAAGTCTCCACCCAGATATAGAGGAATCAAGATAAAAATGCTGCACTGAGAAAAGGTTCCAAGTCACATACCTAACATAGACAAGAATTATGGGTTAATTTAAGTTGTAAGAGTTAGTTAATAATAAGCCTGAGCCAATAAACCAAACAATTTATAATTAATAAGCCTTTGTGTGTTTCTTTGGGACTGGATGGCTACAGGACTGGGTAGGACAGAAACCTTTGTTTACAAGTGGGTTACTTAGCTCTGTGCAAGGCTAAAGGAGCCCTCTGCAAACTGAGAATCAGCCTTTAGATAGTCCTTTGGCCATTCATGATTAGCAAATGACATAAGCTGAGTTAACTTTTAAATGATGGGATATACCTGACTTTTTGGTTGTGAATTGTCCCATACCCTTCCTTCTACACAAAACTGGCAGTATCAGGGGAGTGTAGAGTTCATGCCTAATGATTGCTTCTTGCTATAATAAGGAGAGTTTGGGGAAAGCCCATTGGCACAACTACAGAAGTTCGATCTCTGGCTGTGGTCACAGCTATAGCTGATAAGCTATTTGTGCCCCATGGAGATTTTTTTTTTCTTTTCCTGGAATAAAGTTTGCTTCTGGTTTAATAGAATTTGGTGATCTCTCCCCATCTTTGCATAACATGAGGATCCAACTGTAAGATTTGTTAGGAGGAAGAAATGATAATAAAGTCTAGACCACAGGGAAATTTTATGTGTGCCAAATAATCTTCCAAAATAAAACGTCACAATTTGCCCTTTTAGTTTGAAATTAGTTACCACTTTTTCTTGAATATGTGATACAAACTTTCTAAAATAATAGTTTATACATGATCTTCAGTGAAGCTAAGTGATTAGGGAGAGGGAACTAAACCACAGGATGAGGATGATGGTGGAAGAACAGGGCGGGAATGTTGGTTGACCCCAGTCTTCTCATCTGTGATTTGCAAGTACTGTCCTGTGGAGGTGCAGCTCATGAAGAAGCTCACTGCCATGGCACTGAGGTGTTTGTTCTTTTAACAACAAATTTTGTTGTACTTTGTGTTTTCTGTTTGTGCGTAAATTTTTCTTATGTTTTAAACCAAATTCTGCCCCAAAATATAAGTTAAAAAGCCCTTGATGTAAATGCATCAGTTACTTTCCTTCTTGCTGTGAAATGCCCAACCAAAACAACTTAAGGGAG
>NC_022031.1:20169595-20199836 GCF_000317375.1 Microtus ochrogaster | reverse complement strand
CTAATCTAGATAATCCCTTAAAGATGTGCCAATGGACTTTGTTCCCATGGTGCTTCTAAAATCTTATAAAGCTGATAATCAGGTTAACTATCACATAGATGTATTCAAGATATGAAGCACTGTACACAGGAGAAGATGGGGGTTATAACAGCAAACTCAGTTTGAATCCCAGCTCTGGCTCAGACTTTCCTTGGAAAGAGAACCTATATCAAGATCTGCATTTTCGAATGATGATCTTGATCGACCTCTGAAGAATTGGTTAGAAGAAAAAGCTTGTGAGGGATTTTTGAAATAGTTTGAATATGAACCTAATATAAACACTGTCAACAGAGTTTGAAATAAGAGTATATGTGTAAGAAACACCAAGGAAGTTAGACGCTATAAAATTAAATAGTGTTAAGGTACACAATATAAGAAAATAATTTAGGACAGCCATCTACTTTCCAGTGAGCTGACTGAGATAGGAACTTCAGACAGCTCTTTGTGGGGAAAACTAAGCTCAGGCTTGCCCTTACACAGTCTGTGGGGATAAGTGGATATAGGTGGTAGTTTTTGGGGTGTAAAAATAAAATTTATATAATAGAAGGAGGAATAAAAATGTTTTAGATATGAAAATGTTGAAGTCTTTAAACACCAGAGAAAAGACGAGACTTTTCTAAGTAAGGATCATCTCTGAGAAAATTAAGTATGAATGCTTGTAGACTTGTATTGTGTGTCATGAATTACTTCCATTCTTCTGTGTCTAAAATGTAGTTAGTTGTATACCATCCCAGGGTATATTTAAAAATTGATCATTGAATTATTGTCTGACTACTATGTGGTTCAAATAAGAAACCCTCACTGAGAAAGTCTCTGAATTCTGATTGATGATGTATGTTTCTCTTGAAAAGTTCAGAGTACTGAAGGGTATAACATGTACCTGTCCCAAGACATCCCTGGCAATGATTAAGCAGAGGTGCAGTTTGAGTATTGCGCATTTCCCAAAGTTCCATATGTTTATAGCTTTGCTCTACTCTGTGGTACTGTTTGGAGGCAGTAGAGTCTCTAGGCAATGGGACTTTAGGGAAGGGTTTTGACCATTGGGTCTCAAAGAAGATGTGGGGATCCTTTTCCTTCTTCTCTTTCTTTTGGCTTGTTGACAACCATGATATTGTTTTTACCTGTGGCTTTACTATGATGTATTCCACTGCCACAGTACCAAAGGGAAGAGGGCCAACCAGTCATGGACTGAAATTCCTGAAACCAGGAGGGAAAAAATAATTCCTTGTTTCAGGTTGCTTGTCTCTGGTATTCATCACAGTAGCAGAAAGTTCACTAATGGGCAACAGAGCAAGTTAGTATCTTGTCTTGTGATTGGTTCCCTCTGTTCTGCATTTCACTCCATTTTCGATCTTCTCTTTCAGTGTATCTTTTCTCTGTCTTCTTGTTTTCTTCAGTTGCCAGTCTTTTTAACAGTCTCCTAGCAACGCTGGGGTATTGTTCTCACCGTAGACACTCTAATGGTTAAAGTGCTTCTTTTTCATCAGTTTTAATAAATGTTCCTGAAATTATTCATGTTGACTTGGCTTAGGTTGTGTGCCTGTCCGTGACTATCTCTGAGGCCATTGAAATGGACTAAGGCTGATGACTTGAGCAGGTGAATGATTGGCATTAGGTACAACAGTCGAATAATGCAGATTGGAAGTAAATGAAGATGATTATCCATCCATATTGGGCAATCACTGTAGGAAAGTTCCTGACATGGTGGGTGCAGCCTGGCCACATTAGAGCACAGTGACTGTCCCTCTTTCCAGATGCAAAGGAAGCCTGTGTGATGAATGGAGAGAGTTTCTCCAAGGTCACACCGCAGTATTCAAAAGCATGAACATTCTCCATGAGGAAGGTGGCATTGTCACCTGTCTTCTTGAGCTAAGCAAGGAAGGGACTAACGTCTGCTCCAGAGACGATAAAGTTATATCTTTAGCTACAAAGAGTGTTGCCATGCACCTTTTTCACCTTTATCTTTGGCTACAAAACTTTGCAAACATGAATAGGAAAAGAAATAACACTTAGGGTTTTAAGGAAAGGGAATAGAGAAATGCATTGTCTTTGAAACAACTTCTGAAATCACGTTGTAGGTCAAGAACATAGGTTCCACAGCAAAGGGAATGTGGCGTTCTACTCTCAGCAAGATTTATTTAGAGAGATACTTTTCAAAAAATCTGTGTGGAGGGTAGAGGAGAATAAGATTTCTGAAAATTCTGAGACCTAGTTTTTGTGTGTGTAAGAAAAACATAGTTCAGGCAGAGGTTTAAACCAAGGAAAGCAAGACAAAAATAAAACAAAAAAGGCAAAACAAAATTTAGAAGATATCCCTTTGGGGAAAATGAAAAATTTACTTTTAAAAAAATGGCATTATCAAAATTTTCTTAGAAATACACACTCATTCTTCCAAAAGTAAACTGGGTTATTATTTTCCCATTTGTGGATATGACTTGAAATCTTGAAAGAAACAATAACAGAGAATTCTTCTACTCTATTAAAATATTCAAGTCAAAATGACAAGTCAGGATTATTTGATTCTTAACTGGTCAAAAAGCTCACAGTAAATTTAATTGAGGAAATGTGTTCGCATTTAAATTTTTTAATGTGAAAAGCAAATACGCTGTTAAATGGTAGAAAGCTACCGCAAGGGCCCTGCTGCACACGACCTTAAATCCCTGGAAGAGAGAACTGCATCTGAAGAGCTGCCCACATCAGATGGGCTCGTGGACATGTCTGGAGCCTTTTCTTGATTGCTAAATGATGTAGCACGATTCATCTCATTTGGGGCGGTACCACCTCTAGGCAGATATACTGGACTGTGTAAGAAAGCTCACTGAACTTAGCCAGTTGGTGAGCCAGCAAACAGTTTGAAGAGTTTGTTTTTAATCACAGCAGCAGAAATGCAACCTAGAACAGAAATTGGGACTCAGAATGGAGTGTTGCTGCGATCAATGTCATCATGTTGTGTTTGGGGGGGGGAAGATTGTGGAAGCATTTCAAAGTTAGAGCTGAGAAAGCCATTAGGACTTCAAGCTTAATAGAACATTCTGTGGGAGCTCGGAGGATAAAATGCTGAGAGAAATGCCCACAATGAAGACCTGGCTTGTGAGGTTCCCAGGGGAGGCAAAGATCGCTAGGAAGTTTCTGTGATATTTTGAATTAATAATATTAATATTATTGATATACCAAGAAGAGGTAAAAGGGAATACCTCTCAAAATTCAAATTAATTGATTCAAAAAATGAACAATCTGTGGTTACTGGACAGTTGGGACTGAAGACCCAATTGTCATTAACCAGAACCAGCACCACTGAAGTGAAACCTTAGCTTCAGGGGTAAGATGGCTAACCCTGGTTGTCAGCTTGACTATATCTGGACCAAAATTTAAGATGGTAGGCCCTCCTAAGAGAAATGTCTTAATCATATTATATGAAGACCACAGGTCCACTCTAAATGTGGGCCGTACCTTCTGGTGACAGCCCAAGTAAAAGGACTTAGAAGAAGAGAACTTGGCCTTTTCCTGCTTATCCTCATTCTCACCTTAAAGTTCATCTTTCCTGATGCTAGAGCTCTTGTTAAGTCTGTATTTTCCATGACTCCAACACAGACTGAAGATCAGCAGCTGTCCAGGAATTCCCCCCATCACCCCAGACATGAGACTGCTGAGATATCCAGACTCGTGAAATGAGCAACTATCAGATATCTTCCTAGACTTTCCATTGCGAGTGAGACAGCCACTATTGCATTACCTGGACCACATTCTTTAAGCCAGTGTAGCGGATCACTCCCTATCCCTGCGTCTGTGTGTGTGTGTGTGTGTGTGTGTGTGTGTGTTTGTATTCATTCTATCAATTAAATTCCTTTAGAAAAGGCTGACTAATACAACAGGGACAATGGAGCTGTTCAGCTGGGGCTGAAAAATCAGCTGTAATTAGCAAGAGATCAGCATCATTGAAGCAAATGAAATTATGCTTCATGGAGACAATAAGGTCAGCACACAGAAGCTGTGGTCATGTGCATTGCTTGTGGCAGAGTTGGAGCAATAAAACGGCCCAAGCCTTTTGGAGCTAGATTATAAAATGAGTTCCAAATGCTGGACATTGAGCTATTGGAAGTGATTTAAACTGCTGGATATTGGATTATATTTTTACTTTTACTAGTCCCATACCCCTCTTTTGTATTTTTTGAATAAAAACCATATAACCTGCTTGGTTTTTTTGTTTAGAAGAGCCTATAATTAAGAGACTTTGGATTTTATTTTTTGTTTGTTTATTTATTTATTTATTTATCTATTTATTTATTTATTTTTTTGGTTTTTCGAGACAGGATTTCTCTGTGGCTTTGGAGCCTGTCCTGGAACTAGCTCTGTAGACCAGGCTGGTCTCGAACTCACAGAGATCCGCCTGCCTCTGCCTCCCGAGTGCTGGGATTAAAGGCGTGCGCCACCAACGCCCGGCTGAGACTTTGGATTTTAAAAAGGCCTTAGCCCTAGTCCCACTGAAAGTGGTCCCACAAACTGTCCAAGTCACCCACAGTCACCTGCTTTCAGTGGGTCTTATCCTGGTTGTCTGTTCGGAGTCAGTTTGGGCCAGCTTTTTCTGTGGGTTTTCCCATCATGGTCTTGACCCCTTTGCTCATGTTGTTGCTCCTCCCTCTCTTCGACAGGACTCAGGGAGCTCTGTCCTGGGGTTAGTTCTGCAACTAACCACTGTGCATCTGCATCAGCTTCCATCAGGTATTGGATAAACCTTTTTAGGTGATCAAGTCTATTTCCCCTTCCTAGGCAGATCCATATAGTCTCTCTTAGGTCCTCTCTGTTACTTTGCTTTCCAGAAGCGATCCTTAATGAATGATCTGGCTTTTTGGAGCACATTTTCTATGAAGAGAAACCTTGCTCAGCCTTAACAGGAGTGGGAGGGCCTTGGTCCTGTCTCAACTTGGTGATGCAACAGAATTCGTTGACTCCCCATGGGAGATCTTACTCTCTGAGGAGTAGATGTGGCTGTGGTGAGGGGAAAGTGGGGAGTGGGAGAGAAGGGAGGAGAAACTGGGGTTGTTATGTAAAAAAAATACTAAAATAAAAAAGAGGGTAAGCATCCCAAAAATAAATACATAAAAATAAAGAGTCCTTGGACCTTTTGTTTGAGAATTCCATCCATGCATGTGGTGTGTTTTGATCAAGTCCACCCTCCATCCACCGCTCTTCACATATTTCCCTAGTACCCCTGCAGAATTCCCTCACAACTTCAAGTCTTCTTTTTTGCACATGTAATTTGAATCCGCAGAGTCTCCTCACTGCTTCAGTATATCCTTGGTGGAGGACCATCTGTTGGAGCATGTACTGTTTCTTGGTAGCCACATATGGAAGGAAAAGTTGATTCCCCCAGGAGCCATCAATTGCCAACATCTTTTCAGATAGGGGTGGGACTCTGTAACTACCTTGCTCCTCCGTGCTGGCACTATGTCTTGTGTGATCTTGTGGAGGTTCTGTGGATGCTGTCATAGCTGCTGTGACTTCATACGTGCAACTGCCTTGTTAAAATCCTCTGCTCACTTGTAGTCATTCACTACTTCTAGCTCTGGTAATTGTTTTGGCTCCCTTTTCAGCACTGATGCCTGACTCATGGGAGGACAGGAAGTGACTTAGATGTCCCATTTTGATCTGGACAATCACTTATCTCTGCATACTGACCAGGTGTTAGTGTCTGTGTTAATCTCCATTCTACTGCAGAAAGCAGCTTATCTGATGGGCTTTGAGAGATGTGCTAATGACTCATTAGGACTTGGCTTAATACTATGTTACTCGACAGAATAATAGCAGTAGGTTTTTCCGCAAGGCCTTTGCTGTATCTAGGCACAGGTTTTTGGCACTGATAATGGTGGCAGGCATAGGTTCCATCTTGTGGTGTAGGTCTGAAACCGAATCAGAAAGTGAATGTTTCCTCCCATAATATTTCTTCCACTGTTGCACGACTGGGCATACCTTGCTGTTTTGGTCATTGTTGCAACTTTCAGGGTTCAAAGTTTGACAAATATGAGGCTTACTTTTCTCCTCTAGTAAAGTGCATAGCATCTTCTAGTACTATGAAAGCTAAAAATCTCAAGTATTCATGTTCTGTGATTCAAACATGTGGTATTTTCAACAATATGGTCTTATTATCTTCTTTGGAGTGTAAACAAGAGCACTGGCAATAATCTCTCATGTCTGAAGATTTATGGGACACCGCCAACCAAGAACTCCAAAAGAGGTAATCCATTTCTTGTATTGAGACTTATTTGATATCCTTTGGTATCCCTGTTATTTGGAACTATTTAATTATTCTTATGTATGTATATATTTCAGGAGCTTATACAAGAGAAGGCTTCCAGAAGTTTGAAAAGGTCTTTAATGTTAACCATTTCCATGTTTCTCCCCTACATTGTCTCTTATCTTACCTAATAGTTTTTGTTTTACTGTTCTCTGGACTCGCTTTATTCCACGGTGATGTGGTATTTCCCTCTGCATGCTGTGATTAACATTAATGAATAAAGAAGCTGCTTTGGACCTATAGCAGAGCTATAGGTAAACAGAGCTAAGCAGGAAAAACTAAATGGAATGCTGGGAGAAAGGAGGTGGAGTCTGAGAGAAGCGATGGAATCGCCCGAGACAGATGCTGGGAACTTTAGCCAGTAAGCCACTGTCACGTGGCGATACACAGATTCATAGAAATGGGTTAAATTACTATGTAAGAGTTAGCCAATAAGAAGCTAGAGCTAATGGGTCAAGAAGTGATTTAATTAATATAGTCTCTGTGTGATTATTTCAGTTCTGGGCAGCTGGGACTAACAAGTGGCTCTCCCCCAACACCATTGTGTCCTATCTTCTTTTTCTTAAAAGCCATTTCTATAGCTCTGCCATAGTTTCTCAACATTTATGGGTATCCTAATTTAAAACATATCTAAACATATTCAAAGCTAACATCATAGATACCACATGATAACTGTCTTTTTGTTTCTGGGCTACCTCTCTCAGAATGATTATTTTCAGCTTTATGCATTTACCTGAATATTTTATAATTTTTTAAATGCTAAAATTAATTATTTTTTAAAAAATATTGCAATATTTCTTTTCTGGATGTGAATCTACCACATTCATTCTTTATTCACCAGTTGTTGGATAGCATTTAGGCAAATCTCCAGTTTTGTCTGTTGTGAATAGAGCAACAGTGAACAAGATGAGCAAGAATCTGTGGGTTTGATATAGAGTTCATTGGTATATGTTCAAGGGTGGTATATCTAGATCACATGGAACCATCTTTACAGCTTTTTTGAGGAAGCTCCTCCCTTATGGCTAACGGTTTTGAAAATTAAAATATTTCTTTTTTCCTTCTTTTTTTCCCCTTTTTTTAAAAAAGAAAACAAGCTATCTTTTTTCATTTTACATACCAATCCCAGTTCCAACTCCCTCCCCTCCTCCCATTCCCTCCACCTTATCTCTTTCCGCATCCCCCATCCACTCCTCAGAGAGGGTAAGGCATATTGCTTTGAAGAAGGAACAATGACCTCCCTAATATATCTTGGCTGAGCAAGTATCTAACCAAAAAGAATGGATTTGCAAAAAGCCAGTACAAGCACTAGGGATAAATCCTGGTGCCACTGCTAGTGACTCCACTGTCTGCCTCAGCCATACAACTGTCATTCACACTCAGAGGGTCTAGTTTGGTCCTATGCTGGTTCCTTCCCTGTCTGGCAGGAGTTGGTGAGCTCCCATTATCTCAGGTAAACTGTTTCAGTGGGTGTCCCCATCATATTCTTAGGCATATACCCAAAGGATGCTCAACCATACTTCAAGGACATTTGTTCAGCTATGTTTACAGCAGCATTCTTTGTAATAGTCAGAACCTGGAAACAACCTAGAGGCCCCCCAACCAAAGAATGGGTAAAGAAAATGTGGTACATTCACACAATGGAATACTACTCAGTGGAAAAATAAACAATGACTTCTTAAAATTTGCATAAAAATTTGCATGCAAATGGATGGAACTAGAAGAATTCATGCTGAGTGAGGTAACCCAGACCCAGAAAGTTGAGCATGGTAAATAGTATTTCTAAGTTATTTGTATTTCTTCTTTTTTCTCTGTTTCATAATACCCCCCAATTTAAGTTTGTTGTTTGGTTTCTTGAGATTTAGGGTTGTTTTTGTTTTGTTTTGGTTTTTGAACTCTTTGTATATTGCATATACTTACACACCATCATGTATAGCTGGTAAAGACTTTTTTTCTTATGCTGCAGGCTTACCTTTCCTTCTAACAATAGTGTTCTTTGCTGTATAAAAGATTTAGTTTCATGATGTCCCACTTGTCAATCATTGGTCCCAATAACTGTGCTATGAGAATCTTCAGGAAGTTCTTTCCTATGTTATAAGTTGAATTTTATCCTCTACTTTCTTCGAAATGAGATTAAGGGTATCATAAATTCTGAGCTTTAAGTTTTGAAAAATTTTAAGACCGTGGGAACAGTCATTCCCCCCTCTATTTAAGATTACGGTGTTAACAGGAGCTCTTGAACTCCTGTTATGATTTAACAGTGGTTTGTTTTTGTGTCAAGTTGAAAAGGGGCAGAGTGTCTTGACTAGCTTTATCATCAGTCAGCTTGATCCAACCTATAGTTATCCGAGAAGAGGATATGCCAGCTGAAGAATTGTCTATACCAGATTGGCTTGTGGACATGCCTGTGGAGCATCGTCTTGATTGCCAATTGAGGTAGGAGGACTCAGACCACTATGAATGGAACCATCCTTAGAGAGCTGGGTCTTGACTGTATAGGAAAGATAACTGAACAGAGACCAGTGAGTGAGTGAACCAGTAAGCAGTGTTTCTCCATCATTTTTCCTCTGGGTTCCTGTCTTTAGGTTCCTGCCTTGAGTTCCTGTCCTCACGGTGTCAATGATAGGTTTGATTTAGAAATTTTTGGTCAGTGTTTTATGACAAGAGAAAAAGCAAATTAAAATAGTGGAAAAGGGATAATTTGCATAATAATTCGTATTTTAATTAATTGCCTTAATTTTATTTTTTTCCTTTTATTGAAAATGGACTTTTTTTATCACAAAATACATACTGATTCCCTCTTTGTACTCCTCCTTTTTTCCTGCCTACCTCCCCTCCAATCTAGATATACTCTCCATCTATCTCTTATTAGAAAATAAACAGGCACCAGGTGGTACATGCCTTTAATCCTAGCCCCTGGGAGAAAGAAGCAGGAGGATCTGAGTTCGAGTTTAGTCTAATCTACAGAGTGAGTTCCAGTACAGCCAACACTACACAGAGAAATGCTGTCTCAAAAACACACAAGCAAATGGACAACAAAAACAAACACTTCTAAGGACTTGTAGGAGATTCAATAAAATAAAATATAATAAAAATAATATTAAGATAAACCAAAAATTAACACCTCCGAGTTTGACAAGACAAGTAGAAGAGGGCACGGAAAGGTACATAATCAGAGAGCCACTTATGCACACTCGGGAATCCCCTTAAAGTCACTAAGCTGGAAGCCACAATATAAACATGGAGGGTCCGATGCAGACCCACGCAGGCCCTGTGCATACTGCTTTAGTTTCTGGGGGTTCATATGAGCTTTGATCATGTGGATGATAGGGCCTTGTTTGTTGATGTCCTCCATTCCCTCTGTCTCTTATTCTCTTTCTGCCTCCTTCTCCATGGGGTTTCCTGAGCTCCGAGAAGAGGGAATTGATAGAAACATCTCATTTGGGCTCAGTGTTCCAAAGTGTCACTCTCTGCATAATGTCTTGTTGTGGGTCTCTGTATTTGCTCCCATCTGCTGCAGGAAGAAGCTTCTTTGGTGATGGATGAGCAAGGCCCTGATCTATGAGTATAGCAGAATATCATGCGGTATGATTTTATTGGTACATTTTATTTTTTATTTATATTTAGAACAGTAGTATTTAGTTTTACCCTACATCACTGGACTATCTAGTCTCTGGTTCTTGGTCACTGAAGCAGTGTTGGGTAGGGGTTCCATCTTGTGGAATGGGCCTTAAATCAAATCAGAAATGGGTTGGTTACTCCCACAAAGTCTGTGACACCATTGCACTAACGTGTCCTGCCAGCTTGGCACTACTGTAGGTCAAAGGGTTGGTGGCTGGCTTGGGATTTTCATTTTGATCAAGAAAACAGCATAGGTTAGTAAATGTAAGTAGCTTAAAAGAAAAAAAATTGCGAGGGGTCTGTACAAGTTGTTGAGGTATGGACTTACTGTGACAAATTCTTAAATAGACTAATTTAATCAAAATTCTGCATTTGAAAAATCAATCTTCTTGCCCTATAAAAATATGAAATTGATTTGCACCACAAAATATAGTCATCCATTTCATTCTTTTCAGCCACTCAACAACACAACCAGTATTTCTTTGTGCTAAGCACTCTTGAGAGTTCAGGAGAAAAGGGAACCAAGAAAACAAAGCTCTGGTGTTAGGACCTCAGTTTTCTGCTGTCATGGATGCATACACAAGTGACTCCCGTCTCCCAGCCTTGTCTGAGCAGTTTTCCTCACTGTTTCAAGTATGTTAGCTATGCCTCTCGAGGCCCCAACCCCCTCAACGTTGTTTCTAGTAGCAGACAATAAAATTTTGGTTCAAATAGCACAGTATTTTAAAAGTGAATGTATGTATGCCTTACCATTTTCTTATTTAAGAATTCCTTGCATGCATATATAATGCATTTTGATCAACTCTATCCCATTCCCATCTAATTCCTCTCTTATCTCCTCCGATTATTACCGACCACCAACCTCATTTGCTCTGTTTTTAAACCTACTGAATCTTCTTAAGGTTTATAGAAAACTACAAGGCAAAGGCCAGAAGAAATGTAGATTTATCCATGGAACAGCTTTCCTGGGGGAAAGGGAAAACCCCAGGCTGCCACCATTGCCTCCTTTCCAGCATCTGTCTCCATTGTCAGCAGAGATGGTCTGTTAGATCTTTGCAAGTTACACTATTACCGTATACAGACGTATTAGCGCATGTGTGTTCGTGTATATACATACATATATATGTATATATAAGGAATATGTGCATATATGTATAGAAGATATATACAGGTATGTGTTTTAGTTATATGCAGATATATGCAGATGGAGACACAGCTACATGCTATTTACATCATGTTACATGTGTAACCTGCCTCCAAGTGTGATCTGTGCGAGTTCACACAAAACCGACTTTCCTTGGTTCCTTGTCAAAATCATGCTATCATCAAGTAAGGTCACTTGCTTAAAGGCATCTCTTAAGTATTATCCCAGGTGCTCATAGGTATCCAGATGCTATCATTCAAGACAAGCTTTAATGCCTTCTTTTAAAACAAAAGAGTTGCAATCACTCCCCCCAAACACCCTTTCTTCAGTTTCTCTGTATCTTTTTTTTCTGACAAAACTTTTCTTTTTTTTTATTTTTTAAATTTATTTTTTATTAAGGATTTCTGCCTCCTCCCTGTCACTGCCTCCCATTTCCCTCCTCCTCCCCCGATCAAGTCCCTCTCCCTCATCAGCTTGAAGAGCAATCAGGGTTCCCTGACCTGTGGGAAGTCCAAGGACAGCCCAGCTCCATCCAGGTTTAGTAAGGTGAGCATCCAAACTGCCTAGGCTCCCCCAAAGCCAGTACATGCTGTAGGACCAAAAACCCATTGCCATTGTTCTTGAGTTGAGACAATGGGGATGTTCTATCGGGAATTCACCAAGGCCAGCTGGCCTGGGTCTGAAGAAGCATGGGATAAAACCGGACTTGCTGAACATAGCGGGCAATGAGTTTCTCTGTATCTTGTACTTGTTACTCTCCATTGGGTGAGTTTACTGCTTGTTCTTTGTGTGGTTGATAAATGTGTGTTTCTTTGTCTAGAATGTAAGCACTGTACAAGCAAAAATCTAATCATGATTGCTGTATCTCCAGTACCTAGCTTTAGGACCTCATCTATGCTGACTGCAGAATGAGTCACCTGGGAAAATGCTTCAGCAAGGTTGACAAGTGTGAAGAGTTTGACAAGCAGTGTTGGGTACACATAAACCTGCTTCACAGTACAATCATTATGGATTGTATTATATATACATATATTCATATAAGTACACATATATGTATATACCTATATATGATCTTATATAGTCATAACTTTTGTTTTAGAGCAAATTCCAGATAGTTCATTATCTTTTTTCTAATTTAGTTATTATTTTAAAAATTAAAAATTCTATTTATTTTATTCCACCCCAAATTGACAACACATCTGTAATTTAAATATCTAATATTTAAGACTGTGCTCTTGTTTTTTCATAAAAAGTAAAAAAAGTAAAACTTTTGCTTTTGAACATTCTTTCACAGCCTACTTATTTTGAAATTACATTTATTTTTTAGTTCCCACATATTAACAAATTCAGAGCATTTTCCTCATAACTTACATGATTTAGCTTTCAAAGGTGAACTCTTTCTCAAGTTGCTTTGGGGTTAAAAAGGGAAATATCTTTTTGGTGCATTTTTTCTTCCATTTTTCCTTTTTTAGGGAGAACTTCTTCCATGATTTATTTTATTCCTTGTAATCTTATTTTGTTAATCTGACATCAGAAGAGTAAACGGTGCTGAAACTCTTGTTCTAATGAATAGTCAGAGTTGGTAGGGAGTCAATATGTATTTGTTAATTTCATTTTATCCTGAGTTAGATAGTGGCTAAAATTGTCTCCTAGAAATTGAAGGTTTCTACATAAAAGAAATCTTGATTTAGTCATATAACAGTAATTTCGCCTTCTTTCCTTGTAAATTGCTAGAATTGTGATTTCTTTCTTCTGTATCCTTACGAAGATCCAATTTCTTAAGGCAGTTTGAGATAATGTTAAATAATTGCTTGCATCATGAGTTATTAATAAGGACAAGAAACGAACGTATTATTCACAAGTTGGTATGATCCTGCCAGAAAGGCACAGTTTGTTGGCAAAAGGGGGAAATCTTACTGAGTTGCTGGGGATGTGATGCTTTTACCTGTGCCAAGTCTCTGGTTGCTATTAAATTATATGCTTGGTTTCCATGTCAGGACGCTGTACTGAAAAGCGAGAGTGTTCCCATTTGTGGTTCACTTCTGGGGTGCAGAAGAACACACTGACTAACCCTTTCCAGCTACGTCCTCTTAATGGATCACTGAGGTGACCATCTTTTTCAGTTACAAGTGCTACATTCCCTCTAAATAACATTGCCACATATTCATCAGCCAGCGTCAGACAGGAGATAAAGGAGAGTTGGAAATATCCCTGGAGACATGGAGACTCGACTCTGGTTTTGATGGCGTATTATTCTGAGGATTCACACATTTAATGACCTCCAAGATAGAGAGGTCAACACGATACTGCAGTGTGTATTGATTGGTTCGATTCAGGAATTGCTCATTTATTGTTTATATTTATGTAAATAAAGCACCAGCCTTTCATCTTACAATTTCAACATGTTACTGAATTATTGTGATTGAAGATGGAGGTGGCTAACATGAACAGGGCCTCTGTTTGCATCATCAAGTGCAAAGGAACAAATATGTAAAATTATTATATTCCAAAGATTTAACTATGCCTTTCAGTATCAGTTATTGTAAACTCACCTTATTTTTATTGTTCAAATCAATTTCATACAGACACATTGGCATATTTTTTTTCAGTCCCAGCTTCCTTTCCATTCCTATTTTTTTCTATGACTGCACCTTTAAATTTTTATATAGTGAACATTTCTATAAATAGGGGTACACTATCTTTGGAATAAATGAGGTTTGTAGAATTTTAGCATCAATGGAGTTTCAAATAATCATGTATATTAAAAATATTTTCAGAAATCTATTTTTTTCTTAAAACAGCAGCAAAAAGATAGTATATAAAGTAGTAATTATAGTCATGTATTTATCAACTGAACTCCTTTTCCTAGGTCATTGCTTTGCTCTCTAAGCTTGAAATCACTTTTTAGAACCAAATCATAGGAGACATACAGCTATGACCCCACAGATAAGTATTCTTTTATTTTCCCTAGTGGAGGAGGGGCAAATTAAGCTTATGAATACAATGGATTACTTAGTGTTTGGGCAAAGTTATACAACATAACAACTCTGGCCACTGAAGTATAAGAAAACATATGTGTTACATTGATAATTGGCTTGATAGGTTGGCTTTTAATATTGTTGGGACCAAAAATCATTTTTCCTTAGCATTGCAATAACAATGGGCCTCTGGTATCTGTTTCGCCTCATCGCTGATCCATTCAGTATAAAAATAAATTGAGCAGTGCATTTTGTCAGACAGCATTTTATGGAAAATACAGTGTGGTTGATATTGTACTCTATTTCTTAAACTTATCAAGCTACAGCACCACAAGGAGACATTTACTGGGGGAACAAAAGATTCATTTGTAAGTCTCCCTTTGGCTGCCAGGTAAGGGATATTCAGGATCTGACAGGTGCACAGTGTTTAAGGGCATCAGTCTGGGACAAAAAAAAATGAATATAGAGGAGATGAAATCATTGTGTATTGAACAGTGGGGAAGGAGAAATGATTTGTGCTGCCTGCTGGTATATCAAGGCGTATTATGCACAATAAGAACAACTCAGTTCCTTGGGCTCCGTGGCTGGCTCCACTCTAGAACTGAAGATATGTAATATGCAGGATACTTTTATCTTCCATAGTAGGCAATTATTTGGTATTGATTTTCTGGAAGTTTTGTCTTATATGTCAGCGTTTTGTTAGCAAACTTCACGACATAATCCAATCAAGTTGGTACAGAGACGAGTGTGGGGAGAGATAAAGCCTCTGTGAGCCAGTCCTCTGCGTGGCCTGTAGGTAGCCTCTCTACATTAAGAACGCTCTTGCAACTGTGCCTTTCCCATCAGGGGAATTGCAGTCTTGGGGAATCCCTGCGCCTGATTGTGGCTCTCCTCCCTGTAGTGCACTTTTGACCTCTGTATTGATTCTGTTCTCTCATCAAAAGCGCTGATGTAATTCCATGTGCTGGGATCATGCCGTGATTTGCATTTAGGAGCTGCAACTGTGCGCTGACCCCAAACCATCTCATCAGAATGAAAGTGGACCAAATGGCAGATGCGTTTCCCCATAATATTAAGGTCTATTGTGCCATTTGGTGGGTTTCTTTATTGTATATAGAAAAGGGTATATGCCACCCGCTCTGGAGTTTTATTTAATTCCAATCAGAGATTGGGATGTACTTTAAAATCTAATAGGGAGCAAAGGGGGATTTTATTGATTTTCATATCTGGACCAATAAGTAAATGTCCAGTCTGTTAAAGCAATGCAAAATAACAAATTATGTGCATTTATGTTTAAAAATTCCAGTACATTTAAAATTTATTTAGTTTTATTTTTCAGTGTTTTCTTACTAACATATACCAATTACGAAGCCAGGTTTGAGTTTCTACCTAAATATAGTAAATAAACATCCTATTTAGTAATTCAAAGAAGAAAACAGCAAATGTTATCAGTAAACCCAATGCAATCTAAATATTGAATTAATTTTTGTTTTATTTTCATCCCTTCCTTTCCCCCTGTTTAGTTCTCTCCTCTTTTTAGGTACTAAGAAAGACTAGGAGAAAATGAGTTTATAAATACAAATACCAAAATAGAACGTCATTAAAAATTGGTATAAGGTTACAATTATTTGTGACATACAGTGCTTTCCCGACTCTGCTTTAAATCCTATTCGTTCTTACGTACTAATTACTGAATATTTAGGGATGGAATGAGAATCTAGTGATAAACACAGCGAAGATAGTCCCTTATAGAGATAAGAGCAGAGATGGGGAGACAGAAAAATTGCTCCAAGTAAGTGTGACTACCACAAGAATAGAGGTGTATATATTTAGAGCTGTATGCAGAAAATATTTCATATGACTTTCATCATTATTTGGTTGAAATGCTGGAAGTGTTGGAAAGAGCCGACAACAAAGGTGCTAAGGACCCGAGAGTGGAGGCAGCCATTTCCTGGAAACAAAGTGAGAGGTCTGTGATTTTTTTCTGTATAGAAAGGAGGACATGAAAGTGTGTCAGATGAGACCACAAAATAGGAAGGAGATTGTGCAGTGTCTGTGGTCCTTATACTCGTGGGAAGCTGCTAGAGTCAAATCTTCCATAGGGAAAATGTATAGAGTTGCCCATTGTGCACAGACTCGTAGGAGGTTAGGCCGAGATGGCATAGGGGAACAGAGGGGCCGTAGGCTGAGGTGGCACAGGGGAACACAGGGGCTGTAGTGTTTAGTAAATGCTCTGGGATGATCAGAAACCACTAGGAATGTTCCAGACCGTGACAGACCAGAATTTGGAAGATCAGACCATGATCCACAAACCTATATTTTAAAAGGAGTTTCCAAGTAAACACCATGAAGATAATAGACAAGATATATAAAAGGAAACAGCAGAGGTCGTGGATAGATGTGGTAATCACATCAATCAAGAGTATTTTTTAAGATCTTGAAGGTACTTATTTTATTTCAAAAGAAGATTTGGATCTTTTAATGAGGAAATAATTTAAATCATATCTAAGGGTACAAAAATATTGATTAAAGAGTATTTCTATTTTAGACTGTATCAAATGTTTATAAATTATAGTCTGCTTTTCCTTGAGCTGTGTTCATAGAGAAAAGGAGTCATAGCATTTAAGTTCAGGATGAGACTTGACTAGAATGACATTGATGTGGCTATTGCTGAAGGTTAATAGGGAGTAAGTGGCAAAAATCTGAAATCCAGGACTTCCTGTTATGAAGCTTCTGTCCTTTCCACTAACACTGTACATAATACTATATTTGAAGTTTATAAGAATGCCTGACAATGTTTTTTTTAAATACCCATGTATTCCTATAATGAGTGTTCATTCTTTTTAAAAACACATACTTTGTTAAAAATTTCCAGGAACATATGTGTTAAACACAGTGAGATTCACTTCTGAAATCTTTGTACTATGGCTGCTAGAGAATTGAAAGTAGTTTCAGATGAGAGATCTCATGTTTCTCATTGGTCTAAAAAGAAGCAAGATATATGAACACTTTTATGAGTAAGAGAAAAGATTTTTAAATTCCTTCATTTCTGCAAAGACAGGCTAACAAGAAGGACTATTTAAATACATAGAAAATATAGTCCTTCCATTGAGACATACTCCCACTGACACATACTGGGACACAATGAAAGAAACACCAAGTTCTTGGCTTTTGTATTGGGAACAGGGATTGAGAAGTCTTTATACAATTCCTTAACCACTTCTATTATATTTGTATGGTATTTGATAATATACAAACTCACTTCCAAAAATCATAATAGATTCTCATTATCAAGATTGTTCTAACTAGTCCTTATTAGAAACAATAATTAGAAAACAGAGTGGAGTTTGAAAAAAAAAACAGGTGGGGACCAGTTATGTTTACAACATGTGCCTTGTTCATCTATCACCTACAGTTTAGTTGAGGCCATATTGTGGTTTGAATAAAAATGGCTCCCATACTGAGTGGCACTTTTAGAAGGTGTGACCTTGTTGGAGCAGGTTTGGTCTAGTTGTCAGTAGTAGCCACTGGGGGCAGGCTTTGAGGTCTCAGATGTTCAAGTCATGCTCAGTGTGGCAGTCACTTCTTGCTGCCTGGGTATCCAAATGTAGAACTTCAGCTCCACTCCAGCCTCATGTGTGTCTCTGTGTAGCCATGATTCCTGCCACACTGCAGTGGAATAAACTCCTAACCTGCAAGCCAGCATCAATTAATTGTTTTCCTTTATAAGTGTTGCCATGGATATGGTATCTCTTCATGGCAATAAAAGCCCTAACTAAGACAGACTAATTCAATGGGTTTGGATTCTAAAGTCTTAAGATTAAAACTAATATTTATCTCTTCATCAAAACTCTGATCTGAAGTTGCTGTTTCCTTTTCTAGTCTTTGGGTTCATCAGTATAACATTGACTAATGATACTTACCTTGTAAAATATTTTGGGGAATGAAATTATATTATTTTTATATTTTATTATATATAAAACAAGCCACTCTAGGCCTTTTTGTCTATTTAAGTTTACTCATTAGAGTGACAAACAGCAAACTAGATGTGTTCTCACATTAGCCAAGAAACAGTATTGGTAGCATGGATCAAGAAAGATTTATCAGCATATTCTGATAGCTCTACATAAGTACCCAGATCCCAGAGTATAAGATGTAAGGATGGTGTGGTCTTTCCTTAACTCTAAACCTTCATATTACTCTTTGACACCAGTTCATTCCAAGGTTGGTTTCATTTCATATACTGCTTCCTATCAGGATTGAATGAAGAATATTAAGAAACGCAAAATTTCAAATTTTACTCAACATAAAAATTTTAAATTTTTATGATTAAAATCCATTACTTTTTATTTTTATGTAAAGTACTATTAATAACACATTAATATTTTCATTTAGATTTATTTTATACATATCTTTTGTGCATCTGTGTTTGTGTGCTGATCATATGTACTTGCTACCACAGTCCAGAAGAGGGCATTAGATACCACCAAGCTTGGGTTACACGGTGTGCTGAGAATTGAACTTAGGTCTCCCAGAAGGCCAAGGAAATTCTTAACTGGTGAATCATTTCTCGAGTCCTCAATCTAGCATGCAAAATAGCATGTTGCAGAATATGTTAGTTGCAGGTTATGCTAGAAGAACCTCATTTATTAGTGTTATTCTTTCTTGTTGCAAATTTGCAGGCATACAAAGGAGTTACATATTGTTATTATCTTTTAGGAGTTAGGATTCAAGTACAGTATAAAAGAATTTATTTGCTGAACTTCGACAATGATTGACTTTGGTTTCAATAAGTTAAAGCCTTGGTACCCTTTAGCATTTATAAAGCATATTTGAACAATTCCATGGAGGCATCTGAATCACCTGCTTGATTAAATAAAGCAAAATGAAACAGGACACTGTGTCTCAGTGCTAGCTCCAGGTCACAATTTGGGAAATAACGTCCACAAATAGTGAGAAACAGTAACAATGGAAGGCAAAAGGGTGATGGTTCGGGCCACACACTGCTGAAAATCTTCCCTCTGAGAATATGGACCCCTTTGCTGCCCTCTTTTTCTGCATTTTTTTTTTTGATCCAGGGTTTCTCTGTAGCTTTGGAGCCTGTCCTGGAACTAGCTGTTGTAGACCAGACTGGCCTCGAACTCACAGAAATCTGCCTGCTTCTGCCTCCTGAGTGCTTGGGATTAAAGGTGTGTGCCCCCACTGCCCAGCTCCTTTTGTATTCTTAACGGTCATTTGTAGAGTCTGGTTGGGGATGGAGATATTACTCAGAAGTTAAGAGCACTTGCTGCTCTTCCGGAGGACCTGTGTTTGATTCCTAGTACCCACATGGCACCTCACAATTGTATGCAACACCAGCTCCAAAAGATCTGACGCCATTCTGACCTCTCTGGGTATCAGATGCAGTTGTTGCACACACTTACATGCAGGAAAACATTCATACATATTTTAGAAACTTAGCAATTTTGAGCTTCGTCTGTGGATTCATGAATGCCTGTCTCTTCCATCTGTAGAAGCTGTTCTATTTTATGCTCACCAGTGAGATTAGAATACAGTTATATCTGTTTTAGCCTCTATGTTTTTCAATTGAATAAACAGAAAGGATTTAGTCAGTAGAACAAGTCTGCCCAAATGAATGTTACCACTGAGTAATTTTTCCAGGGTGACTGATCATGTTCATGGAGTCTTTCGTCCAGTCTTCTGTTGAACTTTCAATATACACAGAAAAAGCGATTTCCTGACAGTTAGTCTCCCGCTACATCCATGTGCAGAGACGCTAACGTTTCAGCCCTTCCATGGTGACAGGTGATGCATCCGATTGTTTGCTGATGGTGATTTGGAATATTGATGCTTTAGAAAAATAACTCTGTTGAACAGGCAATCTGCACAACTCGCAAGCCACACAAAGAGCATTGATATAAATAAAGTGTCACCCGGGCGCTGCAGCTTTGTGCAGAATCATTTTCAAATTTTCCTTTCTGAATTATTAAATAGACCATGTCAGAACAACTCTGATTATTATCCAATCCATATGCTTCAACACCAACCATTTATGTAATATCAAGCAACTGCAGTGATCAATTGAACCAGTCACGAATGAACTCTCCTTCTTGTAAGGATTCAGGTACTTCACAGTGCTTGCAGCCTCCTATGCAGATATGCAAACACCTGCTGCATTGTTTAGAGGGAAGGCCATGCCTCTCACTGCCTTTAGAATGTGTGCAGACTTCGAATATACATATTTAATCCCTTACCACTCAATTTAAGTATAAACATGCCTTTATGCAATTTGAAGCCTATTTAGGTATGTTAGCTATGACATTATTATCCATCTAGACCTCTCGACACACCAGGATTGTTTACCTAACCTATATTGTAAATTAAATATGTTGGGGCATATTTCTGAAAATTGTTGTATAAAAAATAAGATGCTGCCTTTTGTTCTTTAACAACTACAGTATCTGCTGGAGCGGTGACACTGATATGCAGGCGTGTAGCCACATGTAATTTATAAAGTGTGATAAAACGATAATCTCTCACCTACACTAATAAACAGTTTATCTAGATAAATAACTCTCAGAATGAACACTGTGAATGCCTTTAGGGTTTCAGACATTTAATTAAAATGGAACAAAAGTATTAACTGTCAGCTCTTAGATTTTAACATTTTTCTCAAAAAAAAAAATATCCTTTAGTCTGAGAACACATTTGTGACATTCACTGGGAATAAATGTGAGATGCTATTTTTCCATCCCTCATGAAAATGAGTCTAAAAATGCCTAGTGTAGAAATTGTACGACAAAATGGTTTTCTGTGGATGCCTCTTTCTTTCTTTGGGTGGCCACTCCCAGGGTCTGGGTCCCGGAGCAGGATTTGGGGGGCCCCTGCTCGGATAATTTGCCAGCAACTAGAGGCGGCTCTCCTCCTCACACGCACACCTCTGCCTTCATCTTCCTGTGGTGCAATCATTCACAGTGACTGCCAAAGCAAAGGGCTTGCTTTCTTTTGCCTGAGTGTGATTTTGATGTTGGACACAGGGAGGCAGGGCAAAGCAATGGCAAAGACCAGGCAAAGGGGAAAGCCACTAGAGGCCCAGGACACACATGTACACTGACTGCCTCCCAGGAGGAAAAGAGTGCAGGGGGCTTCAGGACTGCGTATTTAACCCTAAAGATACACCACACTATCAGAGACACTTGAAATTAAGACTCCTTGTTTTAATTTTGTCCACCTTACAATTGATCCAGATCCTTTTCTGGGCCAATGTTTCTAGATATCCCTGTTCTATGATCAGTTCAGGCTCTTCAAATGCATAGATCATTAACTACATATATATGCTGTGCATTTTGTTGCTGAAATTCTTGTCTATCTTATCAAAAACAGGGCATTTTTTTTTTAAGGTAGAAAGGAGAATCAACAAATATTCCACAATCTGTATTGTAAAGTGCTGGGTGCTGAAAAATTACCCAGGACATTTGTTGACAAGTGGATCACACATGACAAATTCACAAAGCATGCCATTGCTGTATGAAATATGTATTTCTTCCTGTCTTAATCTGTATTTTTAAAAATGCACAACACATTCAGTGTTCCCGTAACATGGTTGCAAACCTTTGTTCTACTGGTTTTAATGTGCTACACTCCTTAGGAAGATACAAAATGTTCTAAAAACTTAGGAGAAAATAATAGGTAAGAAGTTACATTTCTAAAATCTCTTTAGGTTACATGGAAATTTTATTTTGCACCTAGGAAATGGGACATTTGCTGATGGGAGAATGATCGTGATGAGACTTAATTGGTATGATTTATAAAGTAGTCCCATAGACTTGAAATGGGGAAATGTGAAATTGTATTGATGACAGAGATGGGGTCAGAGTCACACAATTTGTGTCTCTGTACATGCACACCTGTGTCTTCTTTCACCTTATCAAGAGGCTTATGCAACAATGATAATCCGAATAAAAACATATAGCCCTTGTAATTTCAAATGGAACAGAAATTTAGGCAGTCTGTTGTTAATAATCCAAGCTAATAAGCACATTGCTTGTTTGTCTTTTCCTCTAGGTACATTTTAGCTATCAGTGTTGATGAATACTTGCTCAGAGAGGGGCATTTCAGCATTTCAAGATCATTGTCATGGGGAAAAAAGAGGAAGGGAGAATCTATCTATATATTTTCCTCTTGGGCAATGGAAATCAGCGCATGTGATCCCATAGTCTTTGAGCTGTCTCCCCTCCCCCCATCGCCTGATCACATTATTCACACAAAGAACCAATGAGCCGTTTGCCATTACCTTAAAGTCCTATATTAATGAGACAGCTACAGTTTTTAATCATTTCAGTTAAGCCTTGAATATTCTGTTTGCTAATATCAGGCATCCATTTAAAATAAGAACAAGTGTTTTATTATCTTCCCTTTGCAAATAGCAAATAAAATACTGATTTTTTTCTTTCTGTAAAGTTGTCAAATTCTCTGAAGAAAGCATCTGATTCTTATGGAGTTAATCTTATCTCTCAAAAAATAAGTTTATAAAACGTATCCCAGAAAGAAACCTAGGGAGATAATGGCCCAAACATTTTGTTTTTCTTACACGGTTTTTGTTAGAAATAAAGGCACACACAAATCGTGCTGTAAGACAATCTCCACCCTTTAACAACATTGAAACTGTTTGCAGTGGCATTGAACATCCCCTCTGGAAACAGTTTGCATACTTTCTAAGACACAGTTCTATGAGTAAAAAGGGAAGACCTTTCACCCTGTTCAATAAGGAAAGTTTTCTTTTATTTATTAAAATGGTTTAGAAGAACACTATTTAAACTACTTAACATTTTATTTCTGTTTAGCTTATACCTACTTTGTACATAAAGTATGCTATTTTGGTCAACGGCACCTTACAAATATAAGAATATGAGAAAATCAGTGTACCTTTTAAAGTGGCTACGGATAAGGCAGTAGAATGTGTTACCTTCTGAGAATTCCCATTGACTCCTACTAGGTTTTCTTTTTAATTTTTTTCCTACTTGATTAGAAATATCAAATTGTTGAAGAATGTGAACAACATTAAATTCAGACCTTTCATATTTAATAAGTACACAGGATAAGCCGTAAATTATTGATTTCAGAGAAAGAGGAAGGCGTTTAAAAATCATTTTAAATAGTCTGGCTTACCTAATACCAAGCTATAATCCCAAATGAAAGTGAGGGTAAACTTTAGTAAAAATTAAAGGGTGGTTCATGTAAAACCAGAGTGAAATGACTAACAAAGGAACCTTGCACTTCAGTAGGTGTGTTACACCCTCATTTCTGAACGTAGTGTTTTAGAAACAGAATCAAGAACACATAATGGATTTTCTCTGCCATGTGCTTCTCACCTCTCAGCAGACAATCTTTTATCTAGGGCTGTCTGCAGTATGCACGGGGAACCACTATATTGACATACTTTCAAATTTTGGATCACTTTAAAGCTCACTCTCAATATTTGGGATTTTGGATTTCAAAATGTTGTAATGATATTATTTCAGCTGCTGACAAAGAAAGGTCAGTCTTCATCCATCACAGTTACAAAGAGAAAGCATAGAATCAAGGGGCACTAGGTGAACGCTGAGGTTTTAGCCCAGCTCCTCTCTCCCACTGTCAGCTGGATCTGCCCAGTCCACCCTGACAGGGAGCACACAATCCTCCTCTTTCCCCAGCACTGGTGCTGAGCTGTGCCTTTACCCATACACAGATGCTGTCTTTCTTGAAACCCACCGAATTGAAGTCTCTCTCTCTCTCTCTCTCTCTCTCTCTCTCTCTCTCTCTCTCTCTCTCTCTCTATCATAAGGATGATTTCTGTGTCATCTCTGAAGCAAGCATTAGATCCTATGACAGACCGAGAGTGAGTATCCAAACTGTAAAATCTTGAGAAGTTCTGACCTATGTGATTGTTCTTAGCAGCAAACTTATCTTCCCAAAGTAGTTGTTAAACACTTTATTTTAGTTACTGATTTTTCTTTTAATTAAAAAAAAATAGCAACCAAATTTAAAGAGCCAGATTGAAATTTCAAATCATCACACTGAATTTGAAAGTCTGTTTTACATAGAATATAGCATTTTTTTACTTTATTTTTATCAAGTAGAGCCAAAGAGAAGTTCTTTTTTTCTAGCCAAATATGTTAAATTTAATATCAACTTAAATAGTAGAAAGTAGTCATTCCCAATTACTCACTGTAGATTTTTTGCCTCTTTTCGAGATATTATATATTTTCTCTCTCAATATTAAGTGCATCAATTTTGTTTCCCAATTTTACTTATTTTTAAGGACTGCAAAATCCAGGCTAGCAACTATCCTGGAAAACATTCGAAGCCACTCTGCTAGAAAGCAGACAGTAACAGATTCTTACTAATTCTCTATTTTACTTACTCATTGTTAACCAAGAGAATGAACTGAGTGATGGCTAGATTCCTCTTGCCTGCTGGCTTACCCTAAATTTTCTTTCCTTCACACATGAAGAAGCAAACACTGATCCCTGTCAAATGATAAATGAGGCAGAATTGGTGACGTGTGTGTTTGTCAACATAAGCAAGATCAAATGATTGCTCAGCAGGAGGAAGCCACAGGAAATCCAATGATTTTTCACCAATTAGCAAAATAATAATAATGTTTCTCTAATGACTATCTTGTACTGGGTTGTGGCCTTTCCCCAGACATACTCCACTGTTATAAACTAGCAGTTTGGAGACAAGCTAGTGATTTCAATAGATGATTTCTGAGAAACATTTGGAAGCATCTTGCTCTCTCTGACTGGAGCAATTGAGATTGGAAATCCAGTCATAGGTTTTGCTTTCCTTTTTAAATAGAACCCACGCATCACTGAAGTAATTCTTTGATAAGCCACACATAATTTTCAGGACCATTTAAGTTTCAAGATCATTTTGTCTATTCAGAGAAAGTCACGTGAGGTGTTGTTCACAAGGAGTAACGTTTGAAAATAATAACACAATTAGTTTTTTTTTTTCTCTTCAGTGCTATTCAGGTTACAGAGTTGATTCCCATCATTGACAGATTTCTGTCCATGTCTGAAGGCACGTTGGTAAGATGCAATGAGAAGCTTGAAGTCTTTGTCCTGGAAGATGTTGCTGCTGCTGATGTTTTCTGTGAAGTTTATTAGTCAGTCACTATAGGAAGCACAGGAAGATGACAACAGAGGCCACAGTGTCTCTACTGAGCTCTGAGGATTCTACTGGCTGGGGTGTACTTTACAGGATTCCTTGCTCAGACAAAGCCACAGACAACTCACTGTTTGTGAGCCAGATTTACAACTGAAAATTTACAACAGAGAGCGAGGACGGGCAAACACATTCAGAATCAAGGGAACATTTAAACGAGAAACTTAGGTGATCATGGGGCATATTGCTTGGATCTGTTTATTGATCAATTGAAGCTGCTTGAATTATATTAAATATCACCAAGAGAACAGGTAGAGCTGGTGAGTGATCAGGGATGAAAACGTCACTTCCAGAAAAAGAGTAGACATGTTTCCAATTCTTTTTCAAGTTAGCTACTCATGTGTTTTATCCTTTGATATTACACACACACACACACACACACACACACACACACACACACACACACACACACACACTTATGATCTTTTAGCTGATGCACAGATTACAAAAACAGTGTCAATGAATCTATCTTCTTTTTTCATCCCCAAATCACCACGGAGCTTTGCCATTGGGTGCCTATCGCTCAAGTATATAGCAGATGATATAAGAGTCCACCATTACCATTTTGAAATTTTACTTATCATTGTAAAACATTTTCAGCATTTCTTCTCTGGTCCAAGGTCATTCTGCAGCCTCTGCCCTACGAGCGGCAATTTTTGAGGTCAAAAACTGGAGGATGCCAATAGCTGCATCTTCCTTTGTCTAAGCCAGGAAAGATGACTAATAGGGAGAGACAGGGAAGGAGGAGATGACAGTGGTGTTGGGGACATGGTAATGAGGTGAGGGGAGAGCTGTAAGCAAGAGGAGGCAAGTGTTGAGGATATGCTAGGGTAGGTCAAGGGGTGAGAACGGAGATCACTTTAATGAACCACATGGCTGCCACCTTCAAACAAATGCGCAGCAATTTCTCAAAGTCTCCATCAAGCCCAGTGAATTTTTCTGCACTTCTCCAGCTCTGCCTTTTCCTGTAATGCAGCCACTCATCACACAGAGCTAGTTCAAAGTGACATGTACGTTTAGTAAAATTAAATACCAGATATCAAGGATATAGTACTAAAAAGTAATTGAACATATCTCATTAGTAATCTTTAACCAGTTGCATGTTGAAAATGCCAACATCATAGATATATTGTGTTCAAAATAGTTCTTTGGAAGTTTTCATTTTTGGTTGTTTACATAAAGAAGAAAGGAAAAAATGCTATCAAGATATGTAAAGTTGTATCTGTACCTGGCTTTAATACCCATATTTCTGAGTTCCCATATGAATGTCTTGAGCTCTCAGTGGCCTTACAAGGACAGCCAAAGAGTCAGTTTCAGGAGATAGTAAAGCGCTGATCTGCAGTCGTAGCTTTCACAAGCAAAGCATCAGGTCTAGAGCCCTTAGTTCCAGCTGCCTCTTTCTTTTAGGCCTTTCTATGCTACCTTCCTTTGTTCTCCCTCGTACCCCCAGGGCCATATGTCACATAAGCAAGGAAGGTCTCTATGCCCAGTACCTACTGTAATTGTGGAAACCAGCCTGTCCTGGGCCTGTTGAATCTGCTTTCTCTGTTCCCTTCAGAGAAATCCAAATGAAAGTGCCTACTCTTTCAGCCTTCCCTTACTGACAACCCCTAGTGTCATCCCTGTGGTCTCTTCTCTGAGAATCGTATCAATGTTATTAGTCTCCGTATCTATTGCCCTTGTCATATATGAATACTAATAAAAACCCAGGAAGATAAAATATGTAAAATCTAGATTTAAGTGTGAGTGTGTGTGTGCGTGTATGTGTGTGCATGATGTGATAGTAGACGGAGGCTGTGAGAAAGGAATTACCCAAAGGCAATGTGGATGAGAGAGGACATTTAATGTATGAACAAGAAAATGGAAGGGACACAGTAGAGCTCAAGGGGAAGGGAGAGCACAGAGGAGGGCAGTGAGGGAGGATGGTGACTAAGAATGATGCCTAATGAGGTATATGTATGAAACGCTTGTAACAAATCTATCTCATTTCTTTATATGGTAACGAAGAAATTTCTAATTAGGAAACACCCTACATTATGCGGATTTGGGTGAATGGGATGTGAGGAGGATCCTTGAGGAGTTGAGGGAGGGGAAACTCTGATCAGAATATATTGCAATAAAAAGATCTCTTTTCAATAAAATAAAAAATATGCAAAAAACAACAATAATAGAAGAAACACCCTACACTGAAAAATATTTACTCTGTATTTTGTGGGACAATGCTACATTACAGTTCTGTTTCTTCAACTGTAACCACAGGTCACTTACATCAGAATCATTTAAGCGATCACACATTCAGATTCCCAGGCCTAGTTTCTGCAGTGTAGTGGTGTCTTAATGAATGTTAGTTATTATTCCTTTGATGCCAGGATAATAAAGAAATAATTGTCATGAAAATGGCTTGTTTCTGTCTTGAAAAGTTACCCTTTCATGTCTTCATCATTTTGTTACCACAACCAGTTAAAGAACAAACACCAAGAAAAGTAACTTGCCTCAAGTCACACAGCTTGCTAGCACTGACACGTGCATTAATTTTTGAATAATGTATGAATTATGTATTTACTTAGCACCATGAGGCACAGTACTTATTCTGGAGGATAATAAAATGTCTTTGCATAAGGAAGAAATATAAGGGACAAATACAGTCATGATCCAGATCTCAGCCTCCTTTTCCCATCCTGTCACCACTTTCTGATCAGGTGTACCCTACCCCAAATTTTGTGGTCACTGTTCTTTTGCCTTACTACTCATGTATGTTGCTTTGGTTTGTCTAGAAAATGTCTCCTCTAAAGGTAAATGAGAAAAAGGCTTGGTTCCCATCTGATGAATGGTGATGGGATCATGAGGGTGGTAACCTCACGACTAGATTAACCAAGGACAGGTTCCTTATTGAATGGGCTATGAGCTATGGGCTATGAGCATGTGAGAAATCTGGGAATGTAATTTTGTGGCACATGTTTTATCTTTAGACTCTCCCTTCTGCTTCATGGCTACTATGAGATTTAGCTGTTTAGCTGTACTTTACCAGCTGTGCCTCACCACCATGTTCTGCTTCACCACAAACTCAGACAGGATAAAATCAAGTGGGCATGGATTGATACCTCTAAGTCAGGAGTCAACATGAACATTTTCTCTCTCAAGTTGTGTTTTACAACTTTTTCATCACAGCAAAGAAAGACTCACTAGCTTTTGTTGCTTTTGCTCTCTGCATTCAGATAAGTGATACAAGTCAATTGTGGTAATGTATACCTTTTATTCCAGCACTTGGGAGTCAGAGGCAAGTGGATTTCCGTGAGTTCAAGGCCAGTCAGACTACAAGACACAGTCTTGACAAAAAGACAAGCAAAACGGACAGACACATGACATAGATTTTGGACTTTCAAGAGATTTGCTTCCTTGTCTCTGTACTCCTCTATAAGATCCACCTATGATGATGAAAGAAGTTGCAGTCCTCTGGCTTCTACCACTGATTCAAACTATTATATGAATAATTTACTGATGTGGGATTCCCCTCTGTATGCTTTGAACATGTTTTATTACCATTGGTTAATAAAGAAATTACTTTGGCTTATCGCAGGGCAGAATATAGCCAAGCTGGAAGAGATACAGAGAGATAGTAGATAGAGTCAAGGAGACACCATGTAGCTGCCAAAAGAGACAGATTAATGTGGCAATACACAGATTAATAGAAATAGGTAAATTCAAGATGTAAGAGCTGGTTAAGAATACACCCGAGTCACTGGCCAATCTCTATTGTAATTAATAGAGTTCCTGTGTAATTATTTGGGTCTGAGCAGCTGGGAAATGGAAAAACAGAATCCACCTACAAAATGATGCCAAAAGTGGGGCAACTACATCCACCTAAAACCTGAGAGCTTGGGAAGGAATTCTAGACACAAAAGAACAGAGTTAAGCACAGCTTTTTGGTATCCACATTTTTTTTTTTTCAGATAGACTGTGTTTGTGGGCCACAACAAGCATAGGTGCAGTTCCTTTAAGAAATGGCTTTCTGGTTCATAATGACAACACTAAGGCTGTGGCTATTTTTTTTTTATATCCTGCTATGGAGCATGAAAATGAGAGTTGTGGGCAATGTCCTACAAGTTACTCTGTGATAGCATGGGCCAACTGCTTCCCAGAATTGAGGTGGTGAACATGGCTCCCACCCTGTTGTCCCATAGCTGGCAGTGAATTACTTCTGCCATGTTAAAAGGCTGAGAGAAGCAGAGCCAGCATCCAGGGCTGCAGCAACAATACCACTTACCATTTTAAAAGCGCTTCTTGTCAGAAAAGGATTTCGGGTACACAATAGGACAGAGTCAGACATAAAAGGCCTCTAAACACATCACAGTGTGTTTAAAAATGTACATAGGCTTGGGAGAGAGGAGAAAGAGTATAAACAGTTATATAAAGAAGTAAATAGCTTTTTTAAAAAGAAAGTCTTTAAAGAGACAGTAAAAGTATTATATAAGAGTACAGATAGTCATAGATTAAAAGAGTAGAGAAAATAAGTGGCGTAAAGATGGAATACACACAGAGTGTCTGTATTATGTATATCATTGTGTTTTCTTTGAATTTTTTGGCTGCAGAGAGACATTTGATTCTGGGCACTGCTAAGTTCCAGCAACGTATATATTTTAAAGGTACATTGATTTCAAATTTTGAGTCTAAGTATATGTTACTTTGGAAGAGAGGCTCTGCTTTTGTTTCCACAGAAAATGAGAACCTGTGGATTTCTTCTGTGCTAATGTGGTTTGATGGAACAAAATCCCCCAAAAGGTCTCCATGAGCCTCTAAAAATACTTCACCCAATAAACAGCAGGAAGCAGTTTGGAGAAAACTACACCCAAATTCCCAAAATGATAGTTTATAAAAGTTTATTTTCACTCAAAGGTGGTTGATTATAAGTGATTAATAGGCACAGTCAATTAGTTAGATGATCTTCAATACTTCAAAGAACTA
>NC_022031.1:20139768-20169135 GCF_000317375.1 Microtus ochrogaster | reverse complement strand
TGCCATTACAAGGTTACAAGGAGGAACAGATTTTCAAATTTTCTTCTTCATGGAAAAGTCTGCTGGATACTATGGGCCTGTAGGCTAAATATGGATGCCCCAATGTTATAGAAGAACTTTGGGTGACTATCCAGGCAGCAACATGTCTCTGCTAATTCTAGAGTTTTGGAAGTTGATTACAATGTACTTTCTGTTTACTTAGATATTGTTATATCCTTCTTGGCTCTTTGATGGAGTTGAGGCTAAATAGTTATAGTTAGGTTTCCATAGTTATGACAAATTATGTGAAACTTTAGACTCATAAAAATATTATAACTGTAATTCTTGCTTGATACCTGCTTTGTTAGATGTAATTTTACTCTGTTTAAGTTAAAACCTTCCTCTTTATTTACAAAGAAAAGGGGAGATGATATGGGATTCCCCTCTGTATGCTGTGAATATGTTTTATTACCATTGGTTAATAAAGAAGCTGCTTCAGCCTATGGTAGGGCAGGATATAGTCAGGGTGGAAGAAATATAGAGAGATATTAGGAAGAGTCAAGGGGACACCTTGTAGCTGCCAAAGGAGACAGATGCCTGGAACGTTACATGGTAAACCACAGCATTGTGGCAATACACAGATTAATAAAATGGGTTAATTCAAGATGTAAGAGCAAGCTAGAACTATGCCTGAGTCACTGGTCAAGCAGTGTTATAATTAGTATAATTTCTGTGTGATTATTCAGTTCTGAGCAGCCAGGAAATGGAAAAGCAGTCTCCACCTACACTTTACTTGCTGCATATTTTCCCATTTTACATTGGTTTATGTTAGGTATTTTGTTATTACAAACAATGCCACGAAAAACATCGTATTGTTTTTCATCCATAAATAGTCTAAATGATTGTGGGTGCTTAAAAAACTAATATTAAATGAAGTTTGACCAACATTCAAGTGAATATTAGACTTGCAAACACTTGCTCTTTTTTCAAGAGCCTCTAATGTGACCACAGCAACAAAACAATTCTGGCTAGGAAGTGGGTGCTTGTTTAATACCCTTAGTCTGTGGACCTCTGTTTTTTAATAGTCTTTCTTTTCCCATGGATATCTCTTTCTTCTTATAAAATCTTATCCAAGACCTCACGCTACATTTGGCTTCTGTTTTGGGATTCATACTTTGGCTCAGAAATTTACAAGAGCAGTGACTCAGGGAGATTAATTTTGAAGCAGAGGATGAAACAGATTTCAGAGAAGAGTGCTAAAAGCAGAAATACCAGGAGACTCTCGCTATATTATGGCTGCTGGTGGCAGAGCAAGAAAGATCTACAGCAGAGATGGCCTCTCTGTGGATCCCACTCACCTTACGTGGGACAGACTGTATTTCAGCCAGGCGTCCATCAGTCTCCCAGCTGGCAAGTTCCTTAAGGCTTGGGACACAGGAGCCAATTCATTTTAGTTGTCCTTCGGGTACTCAGAATGTGACTGGCTGTATGAGTGATGTGGTGGAAGTTGGTCAAATAAATTCTTATGAGCAAGAAAGTCAAACTGAATGGGAGGCCACAAGCCAGAACAAAAAAAAAAAACAAAGGCCCCTGGAAATGGAAGAGAACAAAGAGAAAAGAAAAGAGAAGAGAAGAGAAGAAAAGAAAAGAGAAGAGAAGAGAAGAGAAGAGAAGAGAAGAGAAGAGAAAAAGCCTTATCAGTGGATGAGCTGGGGAGACATTCATGACAGAGGCAAAGGAAGAGCTGTTTGGTGGAAGCTGAGGACGCAGCCACATGGTTTGTCCACTGTGTTGTGCACTTATGTATGCAGTGCCTTCAATCACCAGCATTTTAAACCTGGCCTCACATATTCATTGCCATTCCCAGATCACCAATCTTTCTTTATCATTTACTCCCCGACTGTGCTCCTTTTCCTTTTCAGTACCACTAACAAAAGCCCCTTGCTACAGCAGTTGAATTTCTGAAGGTGCCTATGCTTGTGCCATGCTTCAGTGTTACCTGGCCTCTGGACTGCTCATCCCTCCAGGTTGCTGTGAGCCTCCCAGCCTTTGCACGTGTTCTTTCCTCCTTCTGAAGTTGTCAGCCCCCAGATTTTCATAGGGTTGGATTCTTTCTTTCTCTTTGAAGTGCTTTGCTCATTCTATCCATTGGCATTCCATTCTGTTTCTTTTCTTCAACAGGTAGCGATAGGACTCTTCGGAAATTCTCATTCACTCTTCTGCTCTCAACCTTTTGGTTAGTCTTGTTCCACTATTTTGTGGGCTCCATGAGATTTTGCATTTTATCTGGTTGTCTGACCTTGTAGAATAGATGTTGATCCTTGCACAAAGGTTCAACATAGTCCCGGGCTACATAGAGTGCAGATCATACCTAACTTATATGTCCTTGTTTCAAGTGGCTAAATAGTTTCTGAACAGTTTGGCTACTGGGTATTTATTATTAAAAGATAAAAGGAAGTCACTTCTATAGTTCCAAATAAAATTTAATTTAAAAATAATGAAGTAGGGGGTAGTGGAACATGAAAGGTTAAATTGGAATGGACAAAGAGAATAGGTAGAGAAGTTAAAATGGAATTACTCTATAACAGGGCAACAATGACACTACAAGACACCAGTGGCTAACTAGCTAACTACAACAACAATAAAAAAATAAAAACAGTGCCAATAATAGGATATTTCTTGCCTAGTTGTTGGCTAGTGATTTCTCATAGAGCCCTCAAAATTATAGCTTATAGCTATTGTTTTTAATTGCTCTACAGAACTTGACAACAAGATTCTGTTTCCAAAGATACCATTTTCTTGAGTCATAGAACATGTCAAAATCAAGCTAATATAAACCTGTAAGATTCATGCATACTAGTTAGCTTTCATAAAGCTGGAAAGTGTTGCACAAACTACTGAGGTAATTATTGTTTATTAGAAATCATTAATTATAGCCAGCTATGAATCCTGTGAATGGCCTAATAAGACATACTCACTGATACAATAGTGGCAAAAACCATCATAGTGAGATTAGCCACTTTCTGGTTGCTCCACAAGGTATCTGGCAGCTTTGCTTGCTAAGTACATACAGCTAGACAATTCAGAGGCCCAGTGAGAGACCCTATTACTATTAGACTGTTAAGTGGACATAGTGTTAAAGAGTCATCCTTATACTCATGGATCAGTGCATCTCTTAATGATTATCTGAGAAACTTTTATTGGTAGGAGTTGGTGATTAAGTAATTGACCAGCATGTGGAAAATAAGAGCACAGCATCCCCAAACCGAAAGGAAACATATATACCACACCTTCCTCCCATGATGCAAGGATTAAGGCCATTGTGTTAAGGGAGGCAGAAAGACTGTAAGAGCCAGATGTGTATATTTCTATAGGGAAACATCAGCTTCTGGACAAATCAGGACAAGTGTGCAAATTCACCCACAGCAGTTTTGACAATATGCCCAAAATTTGTGCAAGCCCCAACCCAATGAAATGCTAGTATGGTGAGGAAAGCTGGATACACTATCCCACACCAAACTGGAACTCCTGGTAATTTTTAGATATTAGATATAGAGAGAATAGTTTCTCTAAGACTGTATGTAGTCCCTGGTAAGTTGACCACTCTCCCTGGGAAAACAATACATCCAAAACAATTTGGATAACATGTTTTGGTATTAAAAGATTAATGAATAGATAATTTAAGAAAAGAAACCAAGTTGGGTGGGTAGAGAAGGGCAGTAATCAAGGAAGCGTTGGGGGAAGAAGATTAAAATGATCAAAAGAGATTATGTTAAACTCTCAAAAAACTAACAAAAGTATTGAAAAATAATCCAGTGAGTATAGAAGTCAGGGAAAGGCAACTTCTGAATGATGGTAAGCTTTCAAAGGAAGCAACAGTCTTCTGAGAATTTTAATACATGGACATTCTTGAATGACTGCTAATTACCAAGACCTGTTAACAAATAAAGAAAAATTCCATTCCTTTAAGACCTTTCTGCCAGGTAAAATCGGTAAGCAATGAATTGTGATACAGAGATGCTTAATTATGAATGAGAACAGAAGGGTAGAAGAAAATGAACTTAAACATGAGTTAAATACACCTTAAAATATCCAAATTAGCATTCCCAGACAATACCTGTGGGCATCAAGTCAGTGAGTTTCCTGGGTTAGCGCAGAGCTTAGAAGCATCAATGTAAATCACTTTTGGACACATTACTGTAACTTCTTTGGGCACAGTGTTCTTCTTTATTCAAAACTAATATTATAAAAATAGTGTCCACTGGACAAAAGTTCACACATCACAGAACAAAAAGATAGAGTGAAATTTCTTCATGATATATTTAACATAGGTTTCCAAAGTGACACTTCCTCGAAGTTTAGTATTCGAAATTTTTAATTTCAGAAATTTAGGAAAGGGATTTAGAAAACTCGGGGGCCCTTTCTCATCTCTATGGTTCCCTATTTATCACCCTCATATTGTTCCTTCAAAGTCCTGCCAAAGTGGGAATGAATTCATGGTGAAATTAGTGAAGCGGAATACTTCTGACTACTCTGAAATATTCTAGAGCAGCTACAGAATTCCAAAAGTAATACAAAATTAAAACAGAGTGTATCCTGCTAGCATCCAAATGCTGTTTATAACACTGATTTTTATGTACATGAATTAGTACTCTTTAATGAAAAGGTTCATCCTAGGCCAGTGGCAGATGCAGTTAAGCTAGAGAATATATTGGCCTTCTACAAAGAAGAAGGAGAACTTACAAGTCTTATGGCAGCCAGTGAAAGAGCAGCGTATAGGGCCCCACAGCCACATTTTTTTTTAAATTTATTTATTTATTAAAGATTTCTGCCTCCTCCCTGCCACCGCCTCCTATTTCCCTCCCCCTCCCCCGATCAAGTCCCCCTCCCTCATCAGCTTGAGAGCAATCAGGATTCCCTGCCTTGTGGGAAGTCCAAAGACCACGCACCTCCATCCAAGTCTAGTAAGGTGAGCATCCAAACTGCCTAGGCTCCCACAAAGCCAGTACGTGCAGTAGGATCAAAAATCCATTGCCATTGTTCTTGAGTTCTCAGTAGTCCTCATTGTCTGCTATGTTTAGCAAGTCCGGTTTTATCCCATGCTTTTTCAGACCCAGGCCAGCTGTCCTTAGTGGGTTCCCGATAGAACATCCCCATTGTCTCAGTGTGTGGGTGCACCCCTCACGGTCCTTGAAGTTCAAATGGCCAAAAGACACTTAAGGTCATGCTCAACTTCCTTAGCGATCAGGGAAATGCAAATCAAGACAACTTTAAGATACCACAGCCACATTTAAGAACATTTACACATCCAAACATTTATACACAGCCTTAAACTACTAAAAAAATTATGTGTACATGCTCCCAAATATTATAAATAAATTAACAGATAAAGGAGGACAACTCTGAGCTATGAGGGAATTCTAAGCGACTTGTTTGTAAGTATGGAGAAAATACTGCAGTTGGAAAAGCAGTGTCTTGAAGATACTGTGCTCCAGATGGGGTCAGGTGTAAGCCAGAAACCAAAACTAAAACTATTAACGTGCTTGTGTAGTATCTGAATCTCTTTTCAGAAATGGCTTATGGGTTTAAGAAAAACAACAACTAGAATCAATATAACAGCTATATTAATGTGATAATTCTATATACTTACTCAATGTATTAAAATATACCTGTGTAGGTTATAATTACATATAAAATAATACATAGTGACATGCTGGCTAGTAGGAATATAATAGTGGCTCATACCAGAAACTATATAATCATCAAAGAGGACTGTAATTGATGACATGACATCCACCAGCATTGCTGTTCAAGGATAGATGGACTTCAAGGGCCTCCAGTTGTACAACCTGGGAGAATGCAACATTTCTCACATGTACTAAACTGGAGACTTTGAACTGACTTTAATCACAAGGAAGCACTGGGAAGACCAAAATTGAAGAAAGCCCCAATATGTTTGTGTCTGGAGGCAGGACTGCCATTTTTCACACTTCTCTCAATATCATCCCAAATAAAGATTTTATTTTTAGTGTTTTAACCTGAAGGAAGATGAAAAGACATGGTACTTAAATGCAGATTGACTGAACTGATCCTGAGCAACAGGAAGACATGATCAGCAGGATATTGCTGGAAAAGACAAGCCTCCACCCAATGCCTGGTTCAAAACAAAACCCTTGCTCATTCACCCAACATGTAGCAAGACTGCCCACCTCCTAAGGCAGTGAACATTCACAGAAGCCTAGGCAGACAAGTCTGTGCCCCCTCTGATCCATGAGAAAAAAAAAGTGTCAGTTGCTATTACTGCAACAGATAAAGACTGAGTGTGGGCCTGATAGAGAAATGGCAGTAAAAGCCTGTTTGCTTTTCTTATCTTCCATCCCTACCTCTAAGGAGATGTAATTTCCCTTCGATTCAGAGTACAGAATTTCATTTTCTTTTCCACAAACAGCATTGGAACATATCTAACACAATATCTAGTTAATAAGGACAGTAAACATTTTGGGGCCTGCTTGAAGTTTACAAAAAGGGTTTTCATGTCCAGGTCCTCCTTTGGGCCTCTTGGCACAAGGAGGCTACAGCTGTGGGCCCATTATCCTCATCCAGGCTCATGTGTGTCATGTACTCCAAGTCATGAGTGGAATAAAGAATTTAAAAGTGAAAATAATCCTGTTTCTTTCTTGAAAAAGAAAACCCATTCCAGACTAGGCAAGGACTAGAGCAGAGGGAGGGAAATTGGCATTTTTTCTTTGCATAATTTTTCTGACAAAACAAAAAGATTTCTACATCATTTATATGACAAACTCTACCCGTATCGTCGGAAGTTTTGCAAATTTAGCATCAATCAAGTATATTTTCAATCACTTTCACTGAAGTTTCATTCTATTTATCCTGTTGGCGAAGTGAAAGCAATTTGGGCTTGCTAACACTGCCTTTTCTGTAGCTGCCTAAAAAGTGGCAAAGGTAAAAAGACAGAGGTATCTTTTTCCTTCCCCAGAGATGCAACCGATGTGTCCATTTGTATGAGAAATCTGTCATTCTTATTTTAAGATGGTTTACTTTTATTTACAGGCTTGAATCATTACTTGATAACATGTTTTTTTTTTTCCTGAAACTCTTAATTGGTACAAAGGGCAATCAAAAGTTTACTACTTAAAACATTTTGGGAGTATAAGAAAACAGAGATACCCAAAGTATTTCAACCAGATTGTGTGAGTTTTTAGATTGTTTATTGTATGAGAAGTGTTCTAGAACTCCTTCTAGATCAACACAAAAGAGATTCACACTTGATGTGCCTCCAATTTTATAATTTCTCAAAGACAGTTTTCAATTAACGCTCTTACCATTGTAAGAGGAACACTGGAGAAGGAGTTATTGGTGCATCCAGGGTGCTGATTTCTGTTTCTGTGAGAAGCAGCCTAACCATGGAAGTCTCTTCATCAACATTTCTATGTAGAGAGGAGGTTTAGGCTGTTGTCAGAAAAAAGTCACATCAAATCTCTTCTCCCTTAGTTTAGCATTAGCCATCTTTGCTGCAGACCAAGCTTTACAGATAGATGAGAAAGGATGTTAAAAATACATGTGATAGTTTGGAAATGTTTATTCAGAGCAGGCAAGCATCTGTCGGAACCATCTATCCCTAGGGAAGATTCCCGAAAGCCTAACGTGAATCAAATGAAGAACATTGGAAATTTACAGAAACCCTCAAACTATTCACAGAATGATGAAAATTGCTCTGGAATGGTCTGATGAGTAAATAATCAGCACATACACACACACACACACAGTAGGGGATCTGAAAATGAGTCTGTCCTGGTTACTTGCACTTTTATTAATATCTCATTTATTCTCCACAGAAATCCAGTTTGTTTTCTTTTCCTTCCTTCCTTCCTTCCTTCCTTCCTTCCTTCCTTCCTTCCTTCCTTCTTTCCTTCCTTCCTTCTTCCCTCCCTTCTTTCTTTTGCATCATTACCCTATTTTGAAAACTTAAACAGATAATAGTTATGAAACAATTCAAGTTTGATGAATTAAACTGCACACAAAAATTAACTCAGAGGAAGAAATGTTAGAAAAGGCAGAGATGAGTTGGTGATGTCAGCAGGGGGGTCTTAAACAAGCCTGGAAAGAAACCAAAGCTATAACCACTCCCTCAGATTTCCACCCTGCATTAGCCTCTCTTATCTCCTGCAATGCAGATATCTGTTTTGATAAGCTTCCTTACGGAAATTCTCAAAAGCCTAAGACTTTTCAAGGCTGTTTTATACTCTCTGTGAGTGTGAATTTAAACATGAAAGAGTTTTAAATCAACTTTTAATAATGGCAACATACTTGAGCTTTTATGATTTATTTAATGAAAGACATTTCTAGACCCTCAAAAACAAGTCTAAAGCCAACAGGGAGACCCTACTTCACAGACCAGTCTCAAGTATAGCTGTAGTAGGTGAGGGTTGTAGGGTTCACTTGAGGATCCTTTCTCTCCCTTATAAGGATTATGTCCTATGTGTCAACTCAGAGCCACATGAAACCACAGGACATAGTCCTTATAAGGGGGAGAAAAGGCCCTCAGGTGAGACCTACAACCTCCACCTATTACTTCTACACCTGAGGCTGCTCTGTGAAATGGGAAGTAGGGGCCAGTCACTCATCAAAGTTCATGGGGTTTGGACATGAAGGAAGAAGAGAATTGGAAACAAGTCCAGTATAGTTTGAGCCTGCTCATTTGTTCCTGGCCACCCAGACTTGAAATAACCACACAGAAACTGTACTAATTAAATAATGGCTTGGACTATTAAGTCTAGCCTCTTATCGGCTAGCTCTTGCATCTTAAATTAACCCATTTCATTATTTTATGTTTTACCATGAGGTTTGTGGCCTACCGCAAGGTTTCACCTAATGGCTCATGCCTTTTTCTTCTGGCGGCTACATGGCATCTCACTGACTCTGCCTACTTTCTCCCAGCATTCAGTTTAGTTTTTCTGCCTAGCTCTATTTTCTGCCAAAGCAGCTTCTTTATTCATTCACCAATAAAAGCAACACATACACAGAAAGACTTCCCACACTAGTCCAGGTCTGTTTTATAAAATAATCTGCAAACGTCCCAGTAAATTCTATAAGCTCAGTTAACAGACTTTAATGGTTAATGTTACTATACTTTCCTTATTGCCTTTTGTACCAACTGTGAAGAAGGCAGGGTCTAGAGGCATAGTTAGGCCCTCATGAATCTCCTGTAAAATGTTGATATATATATATAATGTATGTATATATTCTTTCTTCAGGTTAGTTCAGCAATTACATTAGGACCTTACAAAAGTCACAAGAAAGTTTTCTTCTTTCCATGACAAGGTGTGTGTTGGATTGCTATCTGGCAAGAACTTTGAGTGTGAAAAATGAAGTATACATGGTAGGTTACAGATTTGGGCAGTAAGTAATAGAATCACTGATTTTTATTTATTACTATAACATAGATAGCATAGAGCCACATATTTGTTGAGAATGGCGTGTGCACGGATACCACCCTAGTTCTCATATCCACCTTGACCGGTTAGGTCAGCTGTGCCTATTATGTTCTTCCCTTCTATTAGGTCTCAGGAAGTGCACGTATCCATAAATGAGCTCAAGCTGAACTATAAAAGGATTTCTGGGAGTCACATAAAAGTTTGCGAAGCAAGCTCCTTTTAACCAAATGAGTCATTTCCCTTGACTCTGGAAGAATGGACATATGACTTGCCATTGACTTATACATATGTTTACATATCAAAGTCCATGCTAGCCTCAAGGTTCTCAAAGTCCAAATTTATAAGTATCTATTATACATTGCAAAGCCCCCATCTAGAATGCTAGCTTTTTCACCTCCTCCTCTGACCTAAACTCCCAAGCTTTCTCCTGTTCCCCTACACACACATACACACACATACATACACACCCAGATACTCAACTTTCTTATAACTCCACATAATTTTTTACATCCCCTACTCTCTTGCCTCAGAGATAGCCCTGGCCATGCCCAGTCTGCTTCTTTTTCTATCAACTCTGGACTCTTTAAGATGCCTCTGAATGTTCACTGTCTCTTATCCACAAGAAAACCCTTTTCCTTAAGGGAGTGGCATTCAGTGATCACTACGCCCTTGCATACACTTTCCACTCTCTGTTGCACAAGGAGTGGCCATGCAGGATTTAAATGGTCTGTCAAGTCCGCTCATGGAAAGCTTTTTCTATTCTGGTAAAAAAGAACAGTCATGCGTGACCATTTTCTTCTGTTTCTTGCTTTGAATGCAGATGTGATAGCTGGAGCATGCAGCTGTTTTGCTTTTACAAAACAATAAGCAGAGATATCGAGCTGCTGAACATATACCAGAAACAACTGTTCTTGTGAAGAAAATTCAAATTCATTTTTTAAGACATTGCAACTGCATACTCTGTTACTTATAGTCAAGTACTTTTTCTCTGGAAGTTAAAGAATATTGTACCCATAAATATACCTCCATTACACTCATTGCATATTACATAACCTATTATCACAGTGACAATCTAAACTGGTTTAATATGTTCTACATAGCATATAAAATGTAAATAAATGAAGTGAACCAGTATCAAATAAGTGAAAGAAATCATTTTTAGATATTGGGTAAATTATTATCTTTGGAATGTAGATAGATAGATAGATAGATAGATAGATAGATAGATAGATAGATAGATAGATAGATAGATAGATATTGTAACTGTTTTAAGTATTCCTTCTTCCAGACTTTAGGGCAGCATTCTTTACTTCTCATAAATTAGTTGGCACTAATTACACAGGAATGAGAGAAAGACTTACCATTATGAAAGCTAGCTTCCTTTTGACCTTGAACCTAATAAGAACCTCCATGAGACCTGTCTGGTCATCTAGCAGTTACAGCATCCTGGCCGCAGAGAGAGCTACTATCTAATGCAGTGGGTTTATGTAAGAAAATGCAATTTAAGTCTTAAAGAAAGACTCAAGCTAATATAGATACAAAAGCAGAATTATAGAGATCAAAGTTACTAAATGATTATTTCAAAAGTCCAGTTCTATGGTTTATACATAATTTTAGTCTCTTTGCTATCTTACTTTTTTATTTTCTTAAAAATTCTTTCTTCAATTGTCATACTTCTTTTAAGGCGTCACCAGTACAGAGGTTGTCTAGTTTTTCCCGTGAATTATTTTGTCATTCTGAGAATACAAATCATTCTCATTTTCTTTTGTAAAAGAAGGGAACAGTTAATAGAGACAGAGTGCTGCTGTCCATAACCAATACTGTTTAGAAGATGACTGTTGTGCTCTCTTCTGTAGTTGCTATTTTTGTTTATTGTTTCTGTTTCTGTCTAAAGGACTAGCTGAGGACAATAAATGTTGTTTTGAAGTGTAAGGAAATGATTTTTATAGCCTCCCAAGCCTCTCCAGGTAAGGAAGGTGTCCATATGTCTTTGTGCAATTTGAGCCTGGAATGTCACTTGTGTTCTCGTCTCCAATACACAGATTGGCCTGGCCTTCATTGTGGTGCAGCCTCCTTTTGAAAGCTGGGCTTTGTCCTCATTTCCAGCTCCGCATTCTTGGCGAGTACTTTTCTGTTCTCTGGTCATCAGAGTGCCTAATGCAGATTCTCAAAAATTTCTCTTTAGAATACTTACTGTGTTTTCAAAAATCAGACTGGGTTTTAGCGAATTCCATACAGTAGGGGAAGCCGGTGACAGTGAACACCAAGGCCACTTTAGAGTCAGTTGAGAGGAGTTTCCTTCTTTGGATGAGTAAATGATTCTCAGAAAAAAAAAGGGGGGGTGCATGATGGGGGACAGTAGGGAAAAAAGGGAAAACGTAATTATAATTTTAATACGTTGAAAACAAATCTCCAAAAACACACAGAAAAACTGTTTTTTATAACTGAAATAACTTCAGAAGAAAAAACAAAACCACTAAGAAATTTCCAATTAAATACATCATTTGTCATTTTTATATAGTCTCAAGGTGAAGTCACAGGTCGCTGTGAGATTGAATTTGTAGAGTTAAGAATTTGGTAGCCAGGTCACCAAACACCCACTGAGTATGAAGAGATACAGACTGGAAACTGAGTAAAGTGAAACTCTGATTATTTTTGCTAGTAAACCATATAATTCAGCATTAAATTGCAAAGCATCTTGTTCTCCTTTTTGCACACAGTGTAGTGGGGAGCAGTGATTGTTAGAAAGTTGAAATGTGCTTGTGTGCGGGCACACATGTGTGCAGGTATGGATACAAAGATACATATTTATATCTGTGTTCATGGGGAGGAGAGAATCACCATTGTCTCTCTGTCAACGTTGTAAAGATGTATTTTAGTGTGCTGAGGACAAGAAGCACTGTTTAACAAAGGAAGGTATCTAGGTATTAGTGACTTTTAACTGACTGTGGCAGTTGAGCTAAAAGATTACCTAATAGGAAAGTAGATGAACCTCTTTTGTATATACTTAAAAATATTCTAATTATCTAAAGGGCATATTTTAAAAAGCCTTGAATCTGAAAAGTGTTTGACAACTCATTTTAACTCTCTTTCAGCTGAAGAATAAATTCAAGGCTTCAGTCACTTGTGCTTACCGAAGAACATATGGTGCATTCTGCTGGAGGAGGGAGCAGCCCTCCATGTATCAGTCAAATTTTAGTGAGAGTTCCGACAGCCTCTTTACAAGCCCCACCCAAGTGACAGGGCTAGGTGAAGAGATGGTTCTGCAGGTATAAGGTAGCTTGGGATCCGCCTAACAGGAGGAAGGGCTTCTTGGGATGTGGCAGATATTCAAACAACAGAGAAAACCTTGTGCACTTGAACAAGACACAGGCACAAACCAGACCTGCCACGTTTCAGTTGAGTCCTGGCTACTGAGGCTGTAAGAAGAAAGCACCAATAAGGGCCACAGTCTCCCTAAGCCTTTTTCATCCAGAAAGCAAAGAGGTTAGCTCTGCATTATTCTTGGGATCGGTCCCAAGTATATGAGGGGAGCTTTAAGAATCCAGATATTATCTCTACTTTTTCTTCTTAGCAAAGACCTAAATTAACAGGACCAACAAGAGGCTCAGCTGACATTGGCTCAGGAAGAGTATCATGTTTGCCTTGTGAGTGATTGCAAACAGCCTGACAAAGGCCGAGAATCACCCTTAGAAACGCAATTCTAGTCAGGAAACAAAAGACCACAATCTGGTAGCAGAGAGCCGAAAGAGCTCTTTCAAGAAACGCAGGCTGAATGGGTAAAGAGTTTCTCAGGAAGGGTTCTGCATGTGAGAGCATGGGCCCGCTAGGCTTTCCCGTTCTGCAATCTTCTGTCTTTAGAGACACAGGCCCACCTGCCACGCTCAGTAAGAGATTTGGTTTCTAAAAGCTTTGGAGACTTCTCTTAAGGGTAAGAGGTCGCTCCTTCATTTGATAACATTAATCACTACTCATTCTGTTGTTCACTCAGCCAGTAGGGCGACCTGACTGGGCATCCAGCTCTGTGCTGAATGTGAGAGACCTGCCTCACAGTGCTTGCTCATGATCCAGGCAGAAAAGGCAGGCAGATGAAAAGACTATGAGCATCTTGAGCAATTTTGAGATTCAGGGATGCAGAGATGCGTTTGAAGGGCACTCTGAGGAGGACATCTGATAGACCCAAACAGCTTGATGTAAACACTTCCTTGGTTTATTGGAGAGTCCAAGCCCCCGTGTCAGCATTTTCCAGAGTGAGCTTGAGCTTGGCAGCAGTGAACACATCTGCCGCATTGCAGGAATAGCTAGAGGTTTCTAAAGCTGTTGCTTTGGGAAGATTACAGCACTTCCTCCTTGCCTTCTGATTTCCACGTTCATTTTCAGTGGTGGGGAGAAAAGTCTTCCCTATATGCTATCCAACTACTGGGAAATGAGATGCCCTTTCTTCCCCGGCAAAGAGACCACAATGCACTGTAAATTTTGCCTATACAAAACAACAGAGTGAAATCACAACGGTGTCGTACAGAATAAAATAGTCTACCGTCTCAATGAGATTTGCAGTGTTCCCTAGGCCTGACTACAGAATCCTGTGACATCCTGAAAGCACAGACTCACACAATCTGTGACAAGAACAGATAGTCATGCAATTCCAATGCTTCCTTCTTTTAGTGGAATGAGATTTTATTAACATTTACAGCATATTTAGCTTTATATGTGTTTCACATTGGTTATCTCCAGAAAGTTCTCATATTGGGGTTGCTTTTAAGGATGTGACAGCTAGATCTTTCTCTCTTTCTTTCTCCTTCCCCCTACCCCTCCCCCAGTATGTATGTGTTTAAAATACATGCTGAAATAGTGAAAGGGGGAAATGAATTTTTTAATGTGTATGTTTTCCCAAGGGAGCAAGGGAGCATTACAAACACACACAGTAGCATGAAAGCAGCATTTGTTTTGAACAAAATAATGCAAATTAGATTCACCTCCATCCATATCCCTTTTCACTGAACTCTGTTTTCAAAAGAAATGAAATATGGTTTATCCTGATTTTCTTACTAAAATTTAAACCTCACTAAGCAAAGTCAAATTTTTGATGCTGTCTCAATGCTTCCTGAAAAAAAAAGAAACAGTTTCTTTTTTTGCTTCTTTCTTTCTTTCTTTCTTTCTTTCTTTCTTTCTTTCTTTCTTCCTTTCTTTCTTTCTTTTCCTGCAAGCATTTTAAATTTGATTGTGGAAGATCCTAGATATTCTGGGCGGTTCAAGTTTCTGGATGCTTACTTTCTTTCTTTCTTTCTTTTCCTGCAAGCATTTTAAATTTGATTGTGGAAGATCCTAGATATTCTGGGCGGTTCAAGTTTCTGGATGCTTACCTTGCCCCCTTCCATGTGGCGGGAGCCAATTCACAGTGACAGTCTTCACTCTCAAGCTTCTGCTGTCAGCTTTCATCTGCATTCAGCTGTGGGCCCTGCCCACACCCTCACACTCTTTGTCCTGATGATGTTTCCTGCAGGTTTAGCTATCTTCCCTCACCTTCTCTTCTCTTCCTGTTCCTATTCTCCAAGAGTTTATTTTCCATTTGAAATCTATTTTGTCCCCTCTACAGGAGTATCGATCCTCTGTCATATAGACCACCTGCTTCCTGGGGTCCCCTCTTCACTGTCACACGGACTATTATTAGATGTGGTCACTTTTGATTATTCCAACACTGGCTGCTGTTTTCCCAGCTGATGCCACGTCCCCATCTCATATATCATCACGAGCATCTGGGGGCTCCCTGGCCTTTCCTTTGGCCTGAGAGGGACTCAGAGGCTTGCAATGAAAGACAAATAATAGCTACATTGCCTCATGGAGAAACACAAAACTTCTGTGATGTGGATTGAGAATGGATAAACCGACAGATAAACAAAATGTTTTCATGGTGCGGAAAAAGAGAGAAAGAAGGCATATAATTTCAGGTTTGGCAAACAGCAATTCTCTTGAGCATGCTCATTGTGAGGACTTTGATGAATGGTCCTCCACCCCACCCTCCATCCAGACCTGCATGCTGTCAAGTTAGCCACTGCCATTTCAGACCAGCCCAATTGTCATTTAAAATGTAGAGTTATTACAGAAAGGTGAGATCCATGATCGCTCTTATATACCTATTTTAGTGCAGGTCTTATCTGGAGAATGTTGGTTTGACTAAAGGAATTTTGTAAAACTTCCCTTGCTCATCCAAAGAATCATGATGTATAAAGTAGATCAATAGCAAAGATGCCTAAGGGGGCTTAATTACTCACTGTGAAATCTTTGAGGCAGCCTCACACATGCCCCTTTCTGTGTACAGAGTGGGAGAGCTAGATACCGTGTCCTTCCTTCTCCTTGTCTTTATTCAGAGCAATTGTAGTGTTTAATACGGCCAGAGCACTAGCAGAAAAGCAGGGACATTTGAGAAATGTGGCTTGTAAATTCCTCCTTGGATTCCTTGGACCAGATTTCCTCTCTTAACAACCACACAGTGAAGGTTTCTCTGCATCAGAAAGTGCCCCTCAAGCTCCTGCTCAGCATATGGTCCTATCCTATAAACAACAGCCAGTGAGGCTTTATGGAGATTGCCTGGCAATGCCTTCCAACCTTAGCTCCAGGAACAGGGAGCACAAGGCATCCTCGATGCCACCCTTTCCCTGTTTCTTCTACCCTTCGGTGATCACTCGGGCGCTACTGAGATGCCAAGACATAAAGATTTACAAGAGAAGCATGAAAGGATAGCAAGATAAACCAACAAATAAACCCATCCTCCCTTCTCTAGGACAAGACCAAGGTCAATGTGATGTTAACTACACCCGGTTCTCAGGTTTTCTCTACATAAAAAGTGGCAATTGAGGTACTTTAGCTTTCCCATTGTCACTTCAACCTTTGTGGAAGGAGTGATGTGTGAATTATTTTCTTTAATTGATGTTTTATGTTTGTTTGTTTTTATGGCCGTGACACTCACGTTAGAAGCAAAATAAAATACACCCTTTCTTTCCAATTCATGAAGGTAACAGAAAACTTAATAGTGCAATTAAATCCAATACTGTGCCTTTAAGAGTCTCACACACACTTATATTAGAAAAAAAAAAAAAAAGCCCTGGAAACCACAGGCTTTGTTCTAGTTTATGGAAGATGTTGCTCTAAACTGGTACCTTCTTGATAATTCTGAGACATGGAAAATCATTTTAAAGCTCAAGTTAAATGGCTTGTATATAATATGGTGTCCCTTGAATAACTCTGCTTGAATTAATTTCAGCCAAGAACATTGTTATAAACACGACTGATGCTTTCAATACCAAAATTCCCTCAGAAATATAGGCTTTTTGATAAAAACAAGAAATGACATGTCATTTCTTCTTTTCTAGTCTTACATAAATCCCATTTTGTTATTCGGTGTGCTGTCCTGTCTGCTGTACCTGGGGAAGCCCAGGCACTAATTGCAGCTTGGGCCGCAGGACTGCGGGCAAGGGTCTCACAGGTGCTTCCCTTTGCTTTGTTATAAACTGGCCTCAGATATAGGCCATATTCCTGCATTTCAATCATTCAATGGACATGAAAAGAAAAATGCATGGCACTGAGAAGGAGCAACATGAACATGGCAGAAGAAATAAAGTCCCCGAACGTTAAAAAATATGAGCAGGGTTGAAATTTAGGGTGAATATTCAGCTTTAGTGTGAAGATTTCAATAGTGGGGGTAGTCCCACTTTAAGGTCAGGGATACTAGCTAGAGCAGTCTTGAAAGAAGAGAACAGAGTACCAGTCAGCCAGAAAGCAAATGAATTATATGAATTCGTAGAAAGCTAGACTTTGAAGGTTTGACTGAAGATTTAAGTGTGCCGGATGATGAGAAGGAGATTCAGAGTTAAGATACACATTCTCACACACATATTAGATGCAGTCTTGGAGCTGGGAAGAACAGCAAATGTGAGTGAGCTCAGTTTGAGCAACACGAAGTTCAAAGCACCAACAGGATGGCCAGATTCAATAAGAATCTGAGCCATATAAAGATTTGAGTGGCATTCTATGGAACTTAGAAGCATTTGCTAAGATGAAGGGGGATGCAGTTTTATGAATTAAAGGGGGAAGCAGGGCCATGGACACTGGCAGGACAAGATCAGAGGAACCACATTTTGCGGGATGAACATGTTTTACCAAGGAGGGCTGTGTGCTCTCTGTCGAATGTTGCTGAGAAGATAAAGATGGGAATGTTCAATGGAATTTTTTTGTTTAGGGGGAAATATGTTCAGTGCAATATAGAAGTGGCCATCATTTGCAGGATCAAGAAATAAGAAAATATGGTTGCCTTTTTTCATAATCTTAGCAGTTTGTAATCGAAAGCAAAATGTTTATTTTTTTGAGTGTATGTAGCTACTTCAAATCTGCCACTTATGAAAGCTACCGTCATGTATAAGTCACACACACACACACACACACGCGCGCACACAAAATATGTGATTTTAAGCTTCCATTTGACTTATTACTATGGCAGGAAGATTGACTGGAGGAAACAAAATCAACTCTGAGACTACAACGACAGAAGAATGGACAGGTCAGCTGGAAGCCCACTACGGTATGACTGGGAGTATGTGCCTTTGTCTCCGTATGTGTTTTGGTTTGCAGCCATTAATAGCTTGGATCTCATGCAGCCGTGGCAAAGGGGAGTGTGACCGAGCAGCAGGCCAAAATTAAATTACAGCAACCTGGCACTTTGCATTAAAACCTTCACTCAGAGATGGTGCCCGGTAATCATGGCCAGATTTTCCTTAAAGACAATGGCCTGCCATGCAACTGGCCACACTCAGTTAATTCATGCTGTCAGCTGCCTTTATTGGTTGTTGGGAATCCGGTATTGATTCTTGAACCCAGCAGCAGCACAAAGAGCCAGTAGTGCATGGTCAAAATGCTGCAATAACGGGCTGGCAGCTAGAGAAAAGCAGCCATTCCATTGCACAAACAAGGTCAATTAGAGGACATTGCCGTGTAATATAAATAGTATTAGCAATTCTCTTCAGCTCCAGTGATGTCACGCTGGCAGAATGAGTGTAAGGAAAATAAGGTTTAATGCTGGATAAATATAAAGACATTTAGTCTAATTTAATTTCAGGCTCTCTATCATTTCAAAAGTGCTATGAGGAGCAAAATATTTAGTTTCATCCTGGGTGAGAATTTATGTGTACAAAAATGATTTTCCAATAAAATTTTGTATGAACTAAGCAATTAGTCATGTGTAGTCTAACTGGCATTAATTTTATTGAGAAGCAAACAGTTTCTCAGTCACAGATTCAGCGCAGTGTGTCTCCTTGTCATTTATTATCCCTTTTAGTAGGAGAATTTCAAAACATCTAGTGTCATGTAGAAGGAATGAACAATCTTTTAGTATTTTTAGCTTTCAAAATTGAGCAGACTGATTTTATTTTCTCTGTCCCTCTTTTTTCTCCCTCCCTCCCTCCCTCTCTCTCTCATTTCTGGAAATTGCTAGGACCTTTTGTTTAAATACTTGCATCCATTACTTTTATTTATGGGAGAATTTTCCCTACCTTCTTTGTTAGTTCCGAGTTAATTATAAATGTAGAACAGATCATGCTGTTAACACATACTCTATGCGGGAAACAAATTATGCTCTCCAAATAGATAATGAATAGCTTGGAGAGGCGATTGATAAACCTACACTTCCTACAAAGACTGAATAGATTTAGAAAAATATCTAATTGTTAGGAATTGAAAGAATGTGTTTGACTTCTCCTTGGCAGTAAATGTGTCTAAGGCTGGCTAGTAATCGCTCCTTACAGTTCCTGAAACAATTTAAGGACTGAATCATAGTAAGTAAGACTGGTATCCCAGCCCACTAGGAGCATATGTGTGTAGTTCCTTAGGCTAGTGTAAACCTATTCTCTGTGAATGATGTCTAGTACAAATAACCTAATAAATTTCCAACATAGCTGTGTGTTTATGAAGAATAAATTCAAATGTCTCTAGAGATACTTTTACAAATTTTCTTTAGAAAGTGTTCTTCTATGCTGAGAGTTGGGGTATTGACCAGTCTGACCACAGGGAAAGACTAATTTGGACTCCCTCTCCACTATTGGAAGGGGTCTTACCTGGGAGCATTGTTATGGATTTTTGGAAATTTCCCTAGTACCAGGTGTCTCCTATAGTGGCTCTGTCTATCAAGATCTCTCTTTCACTGATCTCCAGCTCTGTCCCTCTCCCCACTCGACCATCCCATTCCATCCATCTAAAATCCCCTCACCTTTGCCACCCCATGCCCCCAGATTATCCAGCAAATCATGGAACCAGATGAGGAGATCCACAACCAAGCACCAGGCCTACCTCCGGGAATCCAATCAAAGAGAGGGAGGAGGGAATATACGAACAAGGAACATCAAGATCATGATGGAGAAACCTGCAGAGACAGCTGAACCAAACTCACAGAAATACAGGAACTCCAGACCAACAGCTGTGGAGCCTTGATGAGACCAAACTAGGCCCTCCATATGTGGAAGACAGTGTGAAGGAGGGTGGGCTGGGGGTAGACAGGGTGGGGAACAGAAGGAAGAGTGTGGGGAGAACTGTGGTTCAAATGTAAAATAAAATAAAATGGAAAGTGATATTCTTCTTTTGTTTGAGTGTCTTCCTTTAAAAGAGTTCTTTAAAAGTTTCCTACCATGTGTATTTATCATATTCACCCTGTCTTCCCAGAGTAACCTCCCTTTTCCATCTAAATTTGTGTCTGTTTGCCCCCCACACTTTTTTGTTTATCAACTAAAAAGTAACATTTAACCCACATTACCCGCTAACAAAGACTCCATGACACCAAACATGTGAGTTTCTACAGATGTCTGAGTGAAAGCAACATCCAGCTTTCAAGATCATAGGCAAAAACAATTTCGGTCTGAGAAAGAAACTGCCTGATCAAATCTCATTTCCCCCTGTTTTCAGAAAAGCTAGTGGCACTTGCATTCAGTCTCATATATAAAGTTGAGTAGGCAGCCAAGCCAAGCTGGCATTGTTCTAAAAGTCCTGACTCTTCCCTATTCCTTTTCTCATTATAATTCAGTTTTTAAAAGGGATGGATGTTGAATAATTTTGACAACTAGAGTCATAATGTTCCATGGAAGAATTCAAACAATATATAGTAAGGACCTTAAACAAGGAAGGCGTTCAGTATTTTACCTCCCCCAAAGCAATGTGAAATTTGTATGCAAATATACACACGCCCACATGCTTAAGCTATAAATTCATTTGCCTTGTTTGTAACCTGCTGGATTTCCGTATATAGCAACTTCAATTTTTTTCTTTTAACAATCCACCATAGATGAATTTCTGAAGTACTTTTAAGTTTAGCAGGGATCCTGTCTAATAAATATATACATGGCTTTCCATTTGGCAGTTATAGCTTCATAGAATGATTTAGCCTCATCCTCTACATTTTCCTGTTTTTTCCCAAGTACAATTGAGGTGTGCCTTATATTTTTGTCTAAATGGTTGTTGCCTTCATACTACTTGATAAATTTCCAAAAGGACAACTTTTCCTGAAATGAAACTGCTGATTAGCTGTTTGTAGAAACCACCTTTTCATTTGGGAATTATTCTGTTTAAATGGAACCTTGGTAAATATCTCCATGCTATTTTAATAAGCTATATTTAATTGTAAGCAAAGAAATTCATTATGGCATATTATTACCAAAGTTCCAGATTTGATTGTGATAGTTGTACTTTTGGGTTTTGTTGCTCTGGTTCAGAATTGAGTTCAGTTTGAATTGAGCATCAACCTGAATTTAGTGATGATTCCTTTGTCATTTTTGGTCTCTGATATGTCTACAACCAGACGTTTCTCCTCGTATATTGACAGTTCTTAAGTAGACAGGTCAGGTGTCTTGTGGATACATTGACCAATATTGTAAGTTTAAATTATGTAGTCAGTTCTAAATGATCCCACCTGCTTTAATAATCCATACTCCTAATGCAGATGATGTCTTTGATTACTTACATTATGGGAATATGATTGCCTTGTGAATTTGACTTATCTTAAGGATCCTTCTAAAGATTTATTGCGGATTTGTGTTTTTTATTGATAGTCTTTGTCTACATTGTACATTTTAATGAATTTGCTACTTATTCATCAGAGATCATGACAATACAAATTTTAATATTTGTAGTTCATAGTATATCTTTTACATATTTCTGTATGTAATTAGTTTTTTCTTTGCCGAAGTTACAAATAAGATTATGTTTAATGTTTAGTTATGCAAAATTTTAGAGTCTATATTTTAACCCCTGCTTTGCATATTTGTTTATTTATTTATTTGCCAAATAGTGTTTTTCTCTTTATTTTTATTGATTTTTAATTTGTTTTTATTGATGTATATATTTTTCACCACTCCCCTTCCATCATCTCCCTTCCCATCCCACCCTCTCCCATGATCCCATACTCCCAATTTACTCAGGAGATCTTGTCTTTTTCTACTTCCCATGTAGATTAGATTCATGTATGTCTTTCGTAGGGTTCTCTTTGTTGTATAAGTTCTCTGGAATTGTGAATTGTAGGCTTATTTTTCTTTGCTTTATGTTTAAAGGCCACTTATGATTGAGAACATATTACATTTGTCTTTCTGGGTCTGAGTTACCTCACTCAATATGTTGTTTTCTAGTTCTATCCATTTGCCCACAAATTTCAAACTGCCATTTTTCTTTTTCTGCTTTACTCCACTGTATAAATATACCACATTTTCCTTATCCATATTTCAATGGAAAGGCATTTAGGTTATTTCCAGGTTCTGGCTATGATAAATAACGATGATGTGAACATAGTTGAACATATGTCCTTGAGGTACAAATGAGCATCATTTGGGTACATACCCAAAAGTGGTATTTCCGGGTCTTGAGGAAGGTTGTTCCCTAATTTTCTGGGAAATTGCCACACTGATATCCAAAAAGACTGTACTAGTTTGCACTCCCACCAGTAATGGAGAATTGCTCACTTTACCCCACATCTTCCCCAGAGTAAGTTGTTAACACTGTTTTTGATCTTGGCCATTCTTACAGGTGTAAGATGGAATCTCAGTTATAGCACTAAAAATAGCCTGGTATTGGCATAAAAACAGACAGAAGGAGCAATGGAACTGAATTGAAAATTTGGATATCAATCCACATACCTATGAACACATGATTTTTGACAAAGAAACAAGAAAATATAAAATGGAAAAAAGAAAGCATGTTCAACAAATGGTGTTGGCATAAATGGTATTAACATGTAGAAAAATGAAAATAGAACCATATCTATTGCCATGCACAAAACTCAAGTCCAAAGTGATCAAATACTCAACATAAAACCAACCTCATTGAACCTCATAGAAGAGAAAGTGGGAAGTACACTTGAGGGCATTGTCAGAGGAGATCACTTCCTAAATATAACCCCAGTAGCACAGACACTGAAAGAAACAATTAATAAATGGGACCTCCTGAAACTGAGAAGCTTATATAAAGCAAAGGACAAGACAAAACAAGACAAAAATGGCAGCCTACAGAATGGGAAAAGATCTTCACCAACCCCACATCAGACAGAGAGCTGATCTTCAAAATATACAAAGAACTCAAGAAATTGGTCGCCAACAGAACAAATAATCCAAAAAAATGGGGTACATACATAAATAGAGAATTCTCAACAGATGAATCTAAACTGACTGAAAGACACTTACAGAAATGCTCAACATCCTTAGCTATTAGAGATATACAAACCAAAACGCACATTTATTATTGCCTATTTTGACCTTGTATTTACATGTCTTTTGTCAACAAACCTGTGATTTATTTGATCTAAGGAATGATGGGATAGAGCGCAGCTGTGTTTTAAAGTCCTGTGCAGCTAGTTAGTGGTCAGTAATTACAGTTGCCCTCAGATATTTTTCACTTGTTTGGTGGAACTAACAACAGCTTAGAAGTACTCATAATGCTTGCTTCCAAAACATAATATTGTCTCTGGGAAGAAGGACTGTGCCTACCTACTGCTTTTGAAAACTTTTCTTATCTCTAATTTGTTGATCGCACAATTATGTCTGCGACTTCTCACATCCCACAAAATTCTGTTCTTTGGATATTCTGGTGGGCACTGTTCATCTTCTTCCCCTAAATCCATCTCATACATCTGCATCTTTATGGTTTTTAATATCATGCTTTTTGAAGATGTCTGGGGTTTGCACCATTCATCTCCTTACCTTGGATGCATCTATATGTATTCACCAGTGCAGGTGAAACTGAAGCCCTTTAGTGCAAAAGGCCTTGCTCTTTATTTAACTCTTTATTATTCCTTTGGCATTTCTATTGGGTCTTAAGAATTGTGTGTGTGTTTGTTTGTCATGCTTGTTGGTGTTTTTCTTCCAGGTAACAGACATGAGACTCTCCTTTATTTCTTATGAATGAGAAATAATTCATTTCTATGTTTTTACTGTGTGTTTCTAATCTTCCTTCTAACTTCCAAACCAGCAGCTCCCACCCTGGATTTACAACATTGTTCTTTGTGCTGATACTATTACCACATAACTGGGCACAATATTTATTTACATGGATCTGTCTGAAAGTCAAGTTTGGTTGTAATATTCTGGATTAGTTCTTCAGCAACCCCCTACTTAACATGGTTAGAGTTCTAAGCTTTCTCAAGATCCATGTGTCCCATATCCACTGTGTAAAGACTAGCGTAGCCATTACTGTCTCTAAGAAAATATGTGATTACTCTTCCCAACATTTTTTCATGATTCAACCAGGGATATGGACTATACTAATTTACATTACTTAAATTTGACTTTGGGGCTATTCAAGGAAAAATGTAGAAAAGGAAAACTCACAGTGACAAAACAGAAATATCAGTAGAAAATAAACTATTTGTTTTGTATTCCCTGTAGGTGTTTTATTATAGCTATAGGACATTGTCTTCATACCTGTTTGAAATGATTTTAGCAGCAACTGCTACAGTGTTTTTCAGAATAAATTTAGGAAGCTCCTTTATCTCGGAGTTCAACAAGCTATCAGATTAATGGTAATTAACATTTTGTATTGCAATGAGAAGACTGTTTATGCCATAAACTTATCTAAACCCCCAGTTCATGACACTTTTGGGAGACTTGATGAATTGTGAGTCTGCTACACTATGTCTGCCCTGGGTCTTGATAAGATTCAGGTCACACATTTTCATTATTTGTGGCAGAGATAATTTCCCCCGGCATACTTCCTTGTCAGTTTTCTTGGATACTGTTAAAGTGCCTTGCTGACCTGGGCAAAGCCTCTGTCACAGGGTTAGGTCCCAAGAGATGCAACATGCTTAATGCTTCCCCAAATTAATCTTGTTAATTTACAGACACAACTTCTGTCTTGAAATTCTGCTTCCTAATAAATAGGCACAGCATAGAAAGGAATCCGCTATCAGAAGCCCATACCTTTCTTGAAGTCTGTCTGAAGCATTTAACCGAGCAGTTTCTTCTCTGAATGAGTGGTTTTTCTGAGTTCAGACACTGGTTAGAATCTTGCCTGCTGGTAAGCCACTGTCATGTGACGATACACAGATTAATAGAAATAGGTTAAATTAAGATGTAAGAATTAGCCAATAAGAAATTAGAGCTAATGGGCCAAGCAGTAATTTAACGAATACAGTTTCTGTGTGGTTATTTCTGGTGTAAGCTAGCTGGGAGACAGGGACAAACAAAGGGCCCCCTCCTCATGTAACATTAATCTTTAAAAATTTCCTGAAATATTCTCACTCTTTCCACTCTTCAACTGGACTTTGGGAGCTCAGCCCAGTGCTGTGCTGCCAGTTTCTGCTTCTGTTTCTAGCAGTAGCTGGATGAAGGTTCTATGTGGTCAAGACCATGATGGAGACACCCACTGAAACAGTTTACCTGAGCCAATGGAAGCTCACCAACTCTAGCTGCACAGGGAAGGAACCAGTACAGGACCAAACTAGAACCTCTGAATGTGGGAGACAGTTGCATGGCTGGGGCAGACTGCAGGGCCACTGGCAGCAGCACCAGGATTTATCCCTACTGCTTGTACTGACTTTTTGGGAACCTATTCTCTTTGGATGTATACCTTGCTCAGCTTAGATATAGTAGGGAGGGCCTTGGTCCTTTCCCAAAGTAATGTATCTTATCCTCTCTGAGGATTGGATGGGGGTGGGGTGGGAAGGTATGTAGAGGGAATGGGAGGAGGAGAGGGATTGAGAACAAGATTGGTATGTATAATGATAAAAGATGGTTTGTTTTCTTCTTTAAAAGTTCTCTCTCTCTCTCTCTCTCTCTCTCTCTCTCTCTCTCTCTCTCTCTCTCTCTTTCTCTCTCTCTGTTCCCCAGTAGTCTCAGGAGACCCAGAGTCCTCAACAATTAAAGGGCTTTCCATAAACTCTAGTCAACAAATGGTCCCTTCAAAACCAAAGCAACTCAGGTGACTTACAATCTTCATGTCCATGAATACTTCAGAAAGTGTAGGTGGAGCAAGAGCTTGCTCTAGATGCTACTAATTGATGTGAGCTTCTTACCAGGATCTTCTCCTACTCGGACGTTTTCCTCATTTCTCTCTTTTGTATTTATTTTACAACCTTCAGCCTACATGTGGAGGTGGAGTATACTGACACTTCATATTTATTAGGATTCTTCTCCAAAGACATGGCAAGAATCAGGGAGGTGTTAGCTTTTTATTTTAATGTTTTTCTGTTATTTAGAGAGGAGTATGAAGTCTGACTCTTGCTCTTGAGGACAGTATCATAGATTTGGGATCTATACACTCTACCAATGAAAATTGTGCCATACTTTCACGAATTTGAGCTGAGCTGTAGAAAGTGTGTAAAATTGACATGGTATGAAACAAGCTGGAAGTTTACCAGTGTATATCTGAGGGAGGCAGAATGACATGGACCCCACAAAGCAAGGACTAGTAAGAGGAGGGAGAGTCAGGAAAAGCAGCCAGATTGAGCTGCTGTTTTGATGTGGGAGGATTCTTGAGGTTATCAGTTCAGGAAGGTTCCGGAGGCCATGGGGACAAGCAGAAAAAGACAACGGATAGACATAGGCTCTTATCCTGTAAGGGAGTCTCCTTTGTTCAGGAGTGGCAGATTGCATTAAACTACTATTCTCTCAATAATCTAAGCACTCTTCCTACGAGACTGTCAAGGCTGCCTCGTTAATGAAAGTAGGAAAAAGTTTCAGCAACTCCAAACTATGAAGAGCCCATATTTTAAGGTTTTCTTACTTCTTTTCTTTCTGAAAACTAAAACCTGTTAAATGCGTGGGTTCTGTCCAGTGATAAAAAAATGTGTGTGTGTGTGTGTGTGTGAGAGAGAGAGAGAGAGAGTCTATGTGTGTATATTCATTTCTTTTGTGTTTTGGTTATTTGAGCTCATGTTTCTTTTTACCTTTCCTTGATCATGATTCTTTTCAATGCTGTCAATGGTTTTACATTTTATAGTACTTCTAACTTTGAGAAATATAAAAGTATCTTTTGTTAAGTTGTAAGAATCTTTTAATCCTTTTTTTTCTGAAAAGGAATCAAATTTAGCAAATGACTGAAATGTTGAAATTTTCTAAACAAGCTTTAGAATTTGGAATTCGGTGAAAATGTAAACTAGGCTCATTCAAGTCACATGGCAGAAAGAACTTCAGGTAGGCCACCCACCCACAGACATCTCCAACTCTCTCAGTGCTTGTATACCATGTTCTCAATTCGCCCACACCCCCTTATCTCCATGTCCTAGCTCCCTACTTAGGTGGGGACCTTCTACTCAACCAGAGTCCATTACAGCCAACAGAGACACAGGTAGACCATCATACATGGAACTCCCACACTGTCTCTGTGCTCCCTCAACCCTATCCCAAATCTTTTCACCCTTCCTTGAAGCCTTTTTCACCACAACTTGGGTGGGCCCCTTCTCAATCACAAGCCACAGCTGTCTTAAGATCAGAACAGAGGCAGAAACCAAGGAACAAAACACCCATTCAAGAAAGACTAACACAGAAATACCCACATAATTCTAAAAGGTCTAATTACCCCAAACCAAGATGCCTGAATTTCAGCATAAGAAGACAATCAACAATAGCCAAGCCAATAACCCTAGCTATAGTAAGCCTTGAATATTCCAATCACAGCTGAAGCACAAGAAAAAGACCTTAAACCAACTTTGTGAACATGATAGAAGTCATTAAGAGGAAATAAATAAAATCCTTAAAGAAATCAAGGAAAAGAAAAACATAAAATTAGAGGAAATGAATAAGTCCTTTAAAGAAAGTCAAGAAAAGAAAGACATCATAACTGGTAAATGAAAACATTAAAACTATTCAAGACCAGAAAATGGAAATAGAAGCAATAAAGCAAACAAAAAACAGAGGGAATTCTGGAATTAAAAAAAAATTCTAGGTAAGCAAACAGGTACTACAGAAACAAGCATTGTCAGTAGAATGCAAGAGACAGAAGAGAGGATCTCAGGTATGGGGATAATATAGTGGCATATTGATTTTGTTTTTTTTTTTTTTATAAATAACGTTTGTCTGAAAATCAGAGGGCAAAACAGCCATCCTAGTCAGTCATATAGACCAAGGACTGGTGGCACACACCTTTGATTCTAAGACTCAAAATACAGAAGCAGACAGATCTCCGTAAATTTAAGGCCATTTTGGGCTATTCATGACTGAATCTGTCTAAAAGATAAACAGAGCTCACACTAAGGTGAGCCTAGCACTTGGGATCATATGCCTTTACTCCCAGCAGTAGGAAGGTGGAGACACAAGTGATATGGCTGGGCAAAGAGAGGAACATAAAGGGGAAAAGACAGGAACTTAATGGAGTGTGGAGTTTGTGATTGGTGGAGAGCATTGCAGGATCGGCCTTGTGGTCTGAAGATTTGGTAGAGGTGAAAAGTCTCTCTAGTGGTTGACTATTTGCTTTTCTGATCTTCAGGTTGAACCTCAAAACTTGTCTCAGGACTTTCATTATTCATGTTACAAGATACAATAGAAGAAATAGAAATATTAGCTAAAACAATGTTAATCTGGTATAAGAAGTCCTTCTGTTTATGTGTTGCTTTCATTGGTTAATCAATAAAGAAACTGTTTGGCCTGATAGGGCAGAACGTAGGTAGGCGGAGAAGACAGAACTGAATGTTAGTAAGAAGGGCAGAATGAAATATGCCATGGATCTCCTGCCTGAGACAGAGACTGTTTAGAGTCTTGCCGGTAAGCCACTGTCATGTGACTATACACAGATTAATAGAAATGGGTTAAATTAAGATGTAAGAATTAGCCAATAAGAAATTAGAGCTAATGGGCCAAGCAATAATTTAACGAATACAGTTTCTGTGTGGTTATTTCTGGTGTAAGCTAGCTGGGAGACAGGGACAAACAAAGGGCCCCCTCCTCATGTAACATTAATCTTTAAAAATTTCCTGAAATATTCTCACTCTTTCCACTCTTCAACTGGACTTTGGGAGCTCAGCCCAGTGCTGTGCTGCCAGTTTCTGCTTCTGTTTCTAGCAGTAGCTGGATGAAGGTTCTATGTGGTTAAGAACATGATGGAGACAACCACTGAAACAGTTTACCCGAGCCAATGGAAGCTCACCACCTCCAGCTGGACAGGGAAGGAACCAGTACAGGACCAAACTAGAACCTCTGAATGTGGGTGACAGTTGCATGGCTGGGGCTGACTTCAGGGCCACTGGCAGCAGCACCAGGATTTATCCCTACTGCTTGTACTGACTTTTTGGGGACCTATTCTCTTTGGATGTATACCTTGCTCAGCTTAGATATAATAGGGAGGGCCTTGGTCCTTCCCCAAAGCAATGTATCTTATCCTCTCTGAGGATTGGATGGGGGTGGGGTGGGAAGGTATGTAGAGGGAATTGGGAGGAAGAGAGGGATTGAGAACAGGATTGGTATGTATAATGATAAAAGGTAGTTTG
>NC_022031.1:20135661-20139584 GCF_000317375.1 Microtus ochrogaster | reverse complement strand
AGGATATATATATATATATCCTGAATTAAATAATTCAGGAAATATGATATACTATGAAAAAAATAAACTGAAGAATGGTAAGAATAGAAGAAGAGCCATAGTTCAAAAACTCAGAAAATATTTTCAACAAAATCATAGAAGAAAAATTTCCTAATCTAAAGAAGTGCATGGCCATAAAGGTACAAGAAGCTTAAAGAACACCCAATATATTGCCCAAGGGAAAAAAAGTATCCTCACAGCTTGATAATCAAAACACTAAACATATAGAACAAACAACAAATATTAAAAAACTGTAAGGGAAAAATATCAAGAAACATTTAAAGGCAGACACATTAGAATTTTACCTGTCTTCTTATTGGACACTCTAAAAGCTACAAGGGGCTGGACAGATTTCACAGATGCTAGCTTTGACTACTCTATGTAACAAAACTTTCAATCATCATAGACGGAGAACACAAGTTATTCTGTGATAATAACTTTTAAAAAATCCAGCCCTACAGAAGGCACTACTAAGAAAACTCTAAACTAAAGAAGTTAACTACCCTATGAAAATGTGGGAAATAATCTCACACCACGAAAACCAAAAGAAAGGAGATACACACACATGCACATCATCACCAGCAGCAGCACCACCACCAGCAGCAGCAGCAGAAGCAGAAGCAGCAGGACCACAACCACCATCACCAAAAACAACAAAATAACAGGAATTAACAATTATTGGCCATTGATATCTCTCAATATCCATGTTCTCATTTCCCCATTAAAAAGATGCAAGCTAACAATCGATTCATAAATAGGACTTTTCCTTCTGCTCCATAGAAGAAACATATTTCAATAATAAACATAGATACTACCTCAGAGTAAAGGGTTTGGAAAACAATTTCCAAGCAAATGGACCTAAGAAACAAACTCATGTAGCCATTCTAATACCTAACAAAATAGACTTCAAACCAAAATTAATCATGAAACAGGGAGGGATACTTTATACTCATCAGAGAAAAAAATCCACCCAAATTATCTTTTTAACATCTATCTATGCTTCAAGTCGAAAAGCACCTGTGTTTGTTAAAAAAAAAACCGCATTACTAAAACATAAATCATACATTGTTCCTGCCACATTTAGAGTGGGAAACTTTAATATCCCACTCTTATCAAAGCACAGGTCATCCAGACAAAAACTAAACTGGGAAATAATGGATCTAATAGATGTTATAAATCAAATGGATCTAACAGATATTTACAGAACATGTAACTCAAACACAAAAAAATATACATTCTTCTCAGCACCTCACGGAACATTCTCCAAATCTGACCACGTAGACCACAAGCCTCAACAGATACAGGAAAATTGAAATACCAACCTGCCTCCTATTAGACCACCATGAATTAAGGCTGGGTTTTTAACAACAACAGAAACAAGCCCATAGAAACTGAAAAATCCTCTTCTAAATGACAAAAATACAGAAAGAAGTTAATGACTTTCTAGAATTCACTGAAAATTAATATACTACATACCCAAACTTATGGGACTCAATGAAGTTGTTTTAAAAGAAAAGTTCATAGCACTATGTGCATATATATATATATATATCATATATATATATCGCATACTACAACTTAATAGCATACCTTAAAGCTCTAGAACAAAGAGAAGTAACCACACTCAAAAGGAGTAGATGACAGAAAATATTGAAACTGAGAACTGAAATCAATAAAATAAAAGCAAATAGAACAATACAAAGAAGCAATGAAACAAAGAATTGGTTCTTTGAGAAAATCAACAAGATAGACAAACCCTTTTCCAAACTAACTAAAACACACACTGAGATAATATCCAAATTAACAAAATCAGAAATGAAAAGGGAACATAACAGCAAACAACCAGGAAATCCAAAAAAAAATCATTAAAACTTTAATGCTTTAAAAACTTGTACTACACAAAATTGAAAAATCTAGATGAAATGGATAATTTTCTCAATAACTATCACTTGTCAAAGCCAAATGAAGATCAGATAAACAACTTAAGTAAACCTATAACCTCTAAAGAATTAGAAGCGGTCATTAAACTCTCCCAGCCGAAAAAAAAATCTCAGGGTCACTCAGTTTTAGTGCAGAATTCTACAAGGCATTCAAAGAAGAGCTAATGCTAATCTTCCTCAATTACTCTATGAAATAGAAACAGAAGGCACATTGCCAAATTTAGTTTATGAGACCACAGTCACCGTGATACCTAAACAACACAAAGATTCAACAAAGAAAAAGAATTACAGATCAATTTTCCAACCAAATCAAAGAACACATTAAAAAATCATCTATGATAATCAAGTTGTTTCATCCCAGAGACATTGGAGTGGTTCAACACATTAAAATCAGTAAATGTAATCTACCATGTAAATAAACTGGAAAGGAAAAAGAAAAAAAAAAACCTGGTCATCTCATTAGATGCAGAAAAGGCCTTTAACAAAAATTTAGCAGCCCTTCATAAAGAGGGCATTTCCTTAGCGCTTTTTCTGTACCATGGCAAGTGCTTTTGTGAAACTTTTATTGTTAGTGTCATTTTGTCATAATTCTTAAAATATTCCCAATATCTGCTTAATATACTATTCTGTCTCACTTGCCCTTTGAAAATATGTTATCATTTTAAAAAATTTACTAGAGTGTTTAGCAAGGGAAGAAAAAAGAGAAAAAGACAAACTAATAAACTAAAGTAGCCACTGAAGAAAAATATTTTCTATAGGATGGCTCGGTGCTTAAAGGTTCCTGTCACCAAGCCTCATGGCATGTGTGGGATCCCTGGGACCCACATAATGGAAGAACTGACTCCTACAAATTGCCCTCTGACACACACACACACACACACACACACACACACACACACACACAAATAAATGTAATGAAATGATGAAAGGGAAAGTAGTTAAACAGGGAAATAAGTAAAATTAAATAATCTAGTAAACAAAATAATCTAGGACAAAAGTGGTTTATATGAAAACTCTACAAATCTATGATGTATGCTTAAAAGGACCTACATCACTTTTCTGTGTTATTTCATGTAGACCATTTCTGCAAAATAAAATGGAAGCAGACATAATACAAATGATTTTAATAAGCACGTACTGACAAAAGCATGTATGCAACACATACAGCTAAACACACTGATTTCAGTATGGAGTGAGACTAATACCAGACATGGTACATGCAGGAAGGACAGGGTTAGCGCTGTCTTCAAAACATTCACAGCATGTACTTTAAAAAACAGTTGCATTTTCCAGTTAGAGTGAAAAATACATTTCATATGATTAAATCTAATTCGGGAACAAACTTAATCTCATAGAATTCCATATAAACAAATTTGAAAAGCATTTTTTTTAATCTAAATTTTTCATTTAGAGAAATGTTTTTGATATTCACCCATATTATTGCATGCATCAGCAATACAGTTTTATTGCTGGGAAGTAGTCTATTCTATGGACATATGATAATTGTACATCCAGTTCTTTTTTTAAAGCATATTTATTTATTTATTTATTAAAAATTTCCACTTCCTCCCATCCTCCCATTTCCCTCCCATTTCCCCCTCCCCCTCCCCCTTTCTGTCCAGTCCTAAGAGAAGTCAGGGTGCCCTACCCTGTGGGAAGTCCAAGCTCCCCCCCCCCATCCAGGTTTAGGAAGGTAAGGATCCAAACAGACTAGGCTCCCAAAAAGCCAGTACATGCAGGAGAATCAAAGTCTGGTGTTATCATTGGCTTCTCAGTCCGCCCTCATTGTCAGCCACATTCAGAGAGTGCGGTTTGATCACATGCTCATTCAGTCCCAGTCCAGCTGGCCTTGGTGAGCTCCCATTAGATCAGTCACCATCTCAGTGTGTGGACACACCCCTCTCGGGCCTGACTTCCTTTCTCATGTTCTCCCTCCTTCTGCTC
>NC_022031.1:20130022-20135265 GCF_000317375.1 Microtus ochrogaster | reverse complement strand
TATATGTTTTTCTTTGGGTTCACCTTCTTATTTAGCCTATCTAGGATCACGAACTATAGGCTCAATGCCCTTTGTTTAAGGCAAGAATCCACTTACGAGTGAGTAAGTACCATATTCCTCTTTTTGGGTCTCGGTTATTTCACTCAGTAAAGTGTTCTCTATTTCCATCCATTTGCATGCAAAATTCAAGATGTCATTGTTTTTTACTGCTGAGTAGAACTCTAAAGTATATATGTGCCACACATTCTTTATCCATTCTTCTATTGAGGGGCACCTAGGTTGTTTTCAGGTTCTGGCTATTACAAATAGTGCTGCTATGAACATAGTTGAACAAATGCTTTTGTAATATGATTGGGCAACTCTTGGGTATATTCCCAAGAGTGGAATTGCGAAATCCCGAGGTAGGTTTACTCCCAGTTTTCTGAGAAACTACCACACTGACTTCCAAAGTGGTTGCACAAGTTTGCATTCCCACCAACAGCTCCACAGCCTCTTTAGCATAACCATTCTGACAGGTGTAAAATAATATCTCAAAGTTGTTTTGATTTGCATTTCCCTGATCGCTAAGGAGATTGAGCATGACCTTAAGTGTTGTTTGGCCATTTGAACTTCTTCTGTTGAGAATTCTCTGTTCAGCTCAGTGCCCCATTTTTTAATTGGGTTAATTAGCATTTTAAAGTCTAGTTTCTTGAGTTCTTTATATATTTTGGAGATCAGACATTTGTCTGTTGCAGGGTTGGTGAAGATCTTCTCTCAGTCAGTGGGTTGCCCTTTTGTCTTAATGACAGTGTCCCTTGCATTACAGAAGCTTCTCAGTTTCAGGAGGTCCCATTTATTCATTGTTGCCCCTATTGTCTGTGCTACTGGGGTTCCACGTAGGAAGTGTTCGCCTGTGCCCATGTGTTGCAGACTACTTCCCACTTTCTCTTCTATCAGGTTCAGTGTGTTCTGACTGATATTGAGGTCTTTAATCCATTTGAACTTGGGTTTTGTGTATGGTGATAGATATGGTTCTATTTTCATTCTTCTGTAGGTTGACATCCAGTTATGCCAGCACCATTTGTTAAATATGCTTTCTTTTTTCCATTTTATATTTTTTGCTTCCTTGTCAAAATCAGGTGTTTGTAGATGTGTGGATTAATATCTGGGTCTTCGAATCTGTTCCATTGCTCCTCTTGTCTTTTTATTCCAGTCAGCCTGGTCTAGTTCTAAGACAGTCAAGACTATACAGAGAAGCCCTGTCTCAGAAAACCATAGAAAAGAAAAAGATAAAAGAAAAAAATAGTCTGTATAAAAGGTCCCTTTTGTAAGCAATCCTGATTAAAGTCCTTTGTTCACTGTGCCACACAGGTGGAATTGTTTCTTGTCTGTTGTGATCTCTCTGGTCTGAATATATGGATATTTTTAACCATCTACACATGTAGTTTACCTTTATAACTTGGTTTATAATCTACTTTGAATGCAGTTTTGGATTTGATATTGTATTATTTTTCCACATGTGGATACATTATGTGATTATCTTATTCCCATCTGATATCTTGGATTACTGTGCCACTTTGTTGGCTATCAGTTTAACTGCCACAGTGCAGTTTTAGACTATCTTCGCTAACCCGCTGATCCAACTGTTCTACAAACTTTAGGAGACCATAATAAACTTATATTCTAAAACATTGGGAAATTTTGATTGAGGCTATTTTTTTTAATCAAAATTTTGAGACTTTGGGCATCATGGGTCTATTCCAGAGCATGAACAGTTTACTCTTCTCTATATATTTAAGTCTGTGGTTTTGGTGCAAATTATGAGAATCTTTAATTTTCCTCTAAGTGTTTCATTTTCTTATGTGGTAATTTTGTGTAATAATTTTTCTTGAATTTTACCTTGCCTATTCCAGCACACAGAAATAAAAATGCCATCCTATTACCAAGTACTTTGTGTCTATTTTCTAAATTTGTTTATTAATTCTACCAGCTTGCTATTAATTGCTACATAGATGGTTATGATATGTGCAAATAAGAAGTTCTACTCCTTTAGAACAATCTTATACTGTTGGGGAGTATTATTTTACAGTGTGCTACATTTGTTTATGCTGTGGAATATTTCTTCAGTGATGTAAAGATATATTGCTTTCTTTGATGTTGCATTTGTTTAACTGTAAAGCTGTGTTATTTTGTGTGCCTGAAACATGTGATTGGTGTAAAGAGCCGAACAGCCAATAGGTAGGCAGGAGAGAGAAATAGGCAGGGCTCACATGCAAATATAATAAATAAGAGAAATCTATGGAAAGAGGGACAGAGTGAGAAAAGTCGGAGAGAAGGACGTCAGATGACAGGCATCCAGCCACACAGACAACCACGATGGGTTTTTGATCCTACAGCACGTACTGTCTTTGTGGGAGCCTAGGCAGTTTGGATGCTCACCTTACTAGACCTGGATGGAGGTGGGTGGTCCTTGGATTGCTCTTCGGGCTGACAAGGGAGGGGGACTTCATTGGGGGAGGGGGGAAATGGGAGGTGGTGGTGGGGAGGAGGCAGAAATCTATAATAAATAAATTAATTAATTTAAAAAAGAAAGAAAGATATATAGGATGAAGAAAGTCAAAAATTCCAGAGGTAAAATGTAGCTAAAGAGAAACGGTATTTTTTTTTTTTTTTTTTTTTTTTTTGGTTTTTCTAGACAGGGTTTCTCTGTGGCTTTGGAGCCTATCCTGGAACTAGCTCTGTAGACCAGGCTGATCTCGAACTCACAGAGATCCGCCTGCCTCTGCCTCCCGAGTGCTGGGATTAAAGGAGTGCGCCACCACCGCCCGGCTTAGAAACGGTATAAGTTAAGATAGAAAACTTGGCTAGAAAAAAGGCCAAGCTAAGGCCAGGCATTCATAAGTAAGAGTAAGTGCCCGTGTATTTATTTGGGAGCTGGGTGGTCAGCCCCCAGAGATTTAAAAAAATAAAACTACAATAAACCTTTTATTTCTTCTGTTTATTTATTTTCTCTCATTGTGGTCACTGGTACCCTGATATCCTTAAAGTAACCTTATATTATTTTGCCATAGCTAAATAGTTATTCATTTCAATGTTAGGGTATTATGCAGTTTTATCACTATGTTTTAATTTCATTTAAATGCAATTTTACATATGTGGTATAGACTGTGTGAGTGGGAGGTGCAGGCATACATGCAATAGACAATATATATGCTCCTGCTTTTTAGATAAATTTTCTTTGGACAATGTCCCTTTTGAGTATTTATACTAGAGTTCTTCAACTTCCTTATCACGTTCTCAACATCACTTTTCCATAAACGACATCTTGATCGACATTCACTCTGCTATAAAACAAAGAATTTAAAACATATGTTATTATATTTTAAGATAATGTAAGTACATTGTATGACTATACAAAACTCTGAGGAAAAAATAATTTATTTTAAGAAAAGTTTCTGAAAATAGTGACTTTAAATATCTTCCAGGTTGATTATCTTAATAAGAGATGACTAACTTTGTGCAGCTGCTCTGACAATGCCTTGTAAACTGTACTTATACATGAATATACAAAGAAAACCTGCACCCACAGAGGTGTTATGTTTGAAAACTAGAGAAAAATTCAGCATCCTCTATATTTGACTTAATCTTTCTCTTATAGTACAAAGGAGGCAAATTGCTCTTTAAGACAATGTTTTTAATTGTCTCTTGTATTCAGTCAATATTCAAAATATGCAGAAAAGTTAGTGCCTGTACACTGTGTACTCTATACACAGGTGCTTGAGAAAGTATGCCAAACTCCAACCATCTACAGTAATGTTCCTGTTTTGAAATAGATTTGAAATATATTCCTGTATTTTGTTTCTGTTATATTAACTGCAATTAATTCCCATTTGCTTTGGAAGAAGTGAGTCTAGCCTAACTTAATCCCAAATAGAGAACAAATTTTTTCTCAAATATTTATTAAACAAATATTTAATCTTTACTCAGTTTATTTTTAATTATTCCTTTGCCTAAGATTACTTGGGTGTTCTATATCAGATCAACTTTTTTCTGGCTCCTGTATATGTAAACATATTTATTTTATGTATATTGTTGTGATTAACTACTATATCTTCATATCAACAATGCAAATTATTCAACTATTTTTTTTTGAAAAAGTTCTAGTTCCTCTTCATCTTTTTTAAATATGTGCATGATATTCAGTGTGTGAGTTTATGAAGAATTCTGGTAACAGTAATTGAAGTATAATTTATAGCTTCACAGTGCCAAGACTTCTCATAAGAGCATACTCTAGATCTCTATTTAAACTCAGAAATATAATTTTTTATTGAGATCTTGAGTAGTTATTAAGTTTATTTATGGATAATTTAATTTTAGAATTTTATACCTGAAAAAATGTTATACCTTCATGTGACTCAGGAAAGGCACCTGTTTTGACATTTGCCACCTTTTCCTACTTGGTCAGTTAATGCCTTGGAAGACAGGTCTCTCAGATTAGCTAGAAATGGTTAATGCCACCAGTTTTTCTTCTCAGAATTTCTAATGCACTATCCAGGAATTCCATATTTATGAAAATACTAGTAATTGCTACACACACACACACACACACACACACATATATGATTTTATTTCTCTTCTTAGTAGAATTATTGAATTTAATTGTTCTGATGATTTCTGAAAAAAAATCCCTTTAAGGTAAAGAAAACTCAAATAACTTTTAATTACTAGAGGCTTTTGGAGAGCTATTGATTTTTATCATACATATATATACATTCTGGCATAAAATGTGATATTTCTGTTTAATTAATAAACATAATTGATAATGTTTTTACAAAAAATTAGTCAGTGTGTTCGGACTGATATTGAGGTCTTTAATCCATTTGAACTTGAGTCTTGTGCATGGTGATAGATATGGATTTATTTTCATTCTTCTTCAGGTTGACATCCAGTTATGCCAACACCATTTGTTGAAGATGCTTTCTTTCTTCCATTGTATACTTTTAGCTCCTTTATCGAAAATCAGGTGTTCATAGGATTGAGGGTTAAAATTCGGGTCTGCTATTTGATTCCATTGGTTGACTTTTCTGTTTTTATGCCAATACCAAGGTGTTTTCAATACTGTAGCTCTGCAATAGAGTTTGAAGTCAGGGATGGTAATGCCTCCAGAAGTTCCTTTATTGTATAAGATGGTTTTGGCTATCCTAGGTTTTTTTGTTTTTCCATATAAAGTTGATTATTGTCCTCTCAAGATCTGTGAAGAATTT
>NC_022031.1:20127377-20129576 GCF_000317375.1 Microtus ochrogaster | reverse complement strand
TGTGCATGTGTGCATATGTGTCTGTATGCACATGTGTGCTTCAGTGTGTATGTTTGTGTGTGCATGTGTGCATATGTGTCTGTATGCACACGTGTGCCACAGATTGCATATGGTAGTTAGAGGACAATTTAGGGAGAAAGGCTGTTATCTCCTTTCATTATGTGTGTTCTAGGTTGTCAGTTCAAGGGCTTCATCAGCTGAGCCATCTCTTCAGCCATCTTTCGTGGTTTTATGCCAATGAAACTTTTTAAATACAGTTCTCATGCAGCATGACTGCTATTCTGGATGTGTTTGATGTTTCTACAGCATAATACCTTGTGATATTTTCTGTATTTCCTTGAAGTAAAATTTTTTAGACAGAATTTGATTAAGAATCACCTTTCTGGAAACAAATATTATTCACAGGTCATTCTAAATACTTTATACATATTAAACAAATTTAGCAAGTATAGAATGCTTAGCTCTTCTTATAACTGACCAAAAATTTTAGGATGTAATAGAATCATCAATTATATTTTTAGAGGATTTTACAAAGCTTTTACAGTTGTATCTTTTCTTTCACATTTGAGCTATTTTTCTTTATTTGTTATGGTTATTTGCATTTATAGTTTTGCTATATTTACTATATTATTTTAAACTTAATTTTTCTTTTTAATTCAAGGCCTTTCAAAAATCAGTTGATTTCAGATGTTGAAGGACTTCTGTTTCTGCATCCCACATTCTGTTTGGAGGGCCACTTGGATGCCATTTCTGATAGTTCCATTGCTTGTTGCAACTAGATGTGTCAGGGGAAATTTGTAAATTAATATTTCTGAGTCACAGTCAGTTGTTGTGTTGTCCTTGCTATTATACCTTCCAAGAGGACAGAAGAAATACAGGTTTTCAAAAGAAAAGAAGTCACAACTTATACCACAAATTCTGTTCTTTGTTCTTTCTACTGTGGCATGAAGGACTGAACTCAAGTCCTCATGAATGCTAGGCAAGAAGTGTAATGTAAATCCACCACCCTTAATATAAATATATTTTGACAGGATGAGAAACTTGACTTTGTCCTGCTTAGTATTTTACTATCTGAATTATTTCAACTATATTGCTGTTCCTGGTCATGGAGGTACTCAACTTGAATCACAGCACTAAGAAGACAGAGACAAAAATTTCTGTGAGTTTGATGCCCATGTACTCTACATAGTTCCAGAGCTACACAGTGAAACTCTGTCTTGGAAAAGAAAACAAATCAAAAACAAAACAAATACTGTTTTGATATTTACATTATTTATTTAGTCAATACACCTGCCTTTCAAATTCTGATATCACATATTGGATAAACCATCTTTGTACAAATAATTTGAAGGTTTGTGTGTATATGTACATGTGCATGGGTACATATGTGTATGTGTGTGCATGTGAACATGTATGAGAGTGCATGTTGGCAGCTGACATAGATATCACATGTTTTTCTCAATGGCTCTCCATCTTATATATTGAGACAGGGTCTCTCTTGACCTGAAGCTTACCATTTAAGACTCTCCATCTTTAGTGTTAATGTATTACAATGTAGTCTGGCTCACTCAGATGGCTCTTATTTGAGTGCAAAGGAAGAATACGTATGTAACAAAATGAATAATTACTCTAGATTCTATTCTCTGTTCATAGGGTATGGAGATAAACAAACAATGATACTCAGGATCTCTTTGAAGAGTAAATGAGTCCAAAAGAAACACTTTTAACTGCATAGGGGAAGTGCATAACAGAGATCAAGACAAAAATTCCTGTTGAAAAGTTTGGGAGAGTGAGTTTGTGCTCAGTTCCATAAGCCCCAGTAGATATCTTTCCCTTAATAGCTCTTGTACTCTCTTGGCTACAATTCAAATGCTGTTAGAAAGGTAATGTTCTATCTGGAACTTTTTAAAGAAGGCAAAGTATTGGTATGATGTAAAGTTTATGAACAACTCCAGAGGAAATGGTTAGAATAGTTACTCTGTGAAGTTCTGTTTATATATGCTTTCAATGGCTATATGAGGAAAGTATAACCATGAACAACTGAATAAGATCAATTAAAATAAAGTTTAAGGAAATCGTCAAAGCCCTTGGGGTCAAGTCTAACCAATGGATTCTGACTTGTATGTTTCTGGGCATATGTGTAGCCTTATTCTGACATCGTGAACACTGGCAAGAAAAGAGGACAAAGAAGGAAGATGG
>NC_022031.1:20091525-20127272 GCF_000317375.1 Microtus ochrogaster | reverse complement strand
CACTGTTTCCAAAATGTAAATGTAGGCTATGGAGGCTGCCACTTACACTGCCTAACTGAAAATGAAGCCATGACAGAATGATGGGATTGTGGGGGTAATTTTCCTTTGTTCAAACCTCACTATGTAATATTCATATTTTTTAGAAAATAATTTGATAGAATCACTTGAGAAGTTTAGGTGAGTTTTTCTGGTATAAGTCTTAGGCATTATGGAAATGAGGAAAGGTCGAGAAGTTGAAGAATTCTAACTGAGGGTAGAGCAAAGTAAAGGTTTAGCAGTAATTCAATTAATTCAACATCTTGTTTGCAGTGTCAAAAAGCACATAGGCAATTTTCATGTAGAATTGTTACAGGGCAAAAGTACAGATTAACATTTACTGTGGTAGACAGTTGTTAAGCTAACTACTTATTATGATTCATCTCAGATGTGGCACATGCAAACCTTCTATGGCAGTAGAACATACTCTATTGCAAGCACTGGGCCGAAGTGGAAAGGGAATGCTACTGCTTAATTCCAGCCAAGTGCTTGCAATAGTGCACAAATGTCCTTACCACACAATGTTTTTGTGTTCTCAATCATTAAGAAGGGTTCTAGAATTGCTATGTTTAGGGGTTTAATAGCATAAATAAGTTCATTTGTTTTAAGCACTTATAAATATTTTCATGAATTCCGAGCAGTATATGTGTCAGGAGGGACATGTAGGAATATACACTGTATAGTTAGTTTTATTTAACTCTTCTTATATATACTCCACACAAAACAACGGCTAACACTGAATAAAAGTGATTTTTCATTTAAAATATTATTTTTATTTATTTAGTACAATTTAGGAAATTTAGAGAAAGAAAAAACCCACCAATTTAGACTCAAAACTGAACAATAGCTGTGTAACTGTTAACTATTGATTTATTAATGAATTTAAAAACTTGTTAGGTTCCTTTTGATACATGCATAACGACTAATAGTCATGGCTAAAGTTCTGTAGTACTTACTTTTTGCCAAGAAGTGTTAACATGTTATCTGACTGAATCGCAGAATTGCTTTATGGAGTAGAAATTATTTTAATCTTATCACAGAGGAGAAAATGGCTTTTGTTTTACAATATAAAACAAAAACCTTCACATCAAAGTTGGACAAGTCAAACCAAAAGAAGGAAAAGAGACCCAAAAAACAGGCACTAGAATCAGAGACCCAGTCAATAACATACTCAGAAGTTTATTAAAATACTAAACTGAAAGCTTTAATATGTAAGCAGAGGACCTGGTATAGAACCATGTATGTCTTGGGCTTGCTGCTTTAATCTCTGTGAGTTCATATGAGCTTTGCTCAGCTGAATTAGGAGATCTTGTTCTTCTGGTGTCCTGTATCCTCTCTGAAACTTACACTCATTCTGTCTCCTCTTTTGTGGGGTTCTCTGAGGTCTGAGGTGAGGAGTTTGATAGAGTCGTCCCATTTAAAGCTGTGTGCTCCAAAGTCTCTCTCTTTGCATAATGTCTGGCTGCAGGTGTCTGCATTTGTCTCTATGTGTTGCAAGAGAAAGCTTCTCTGATTATGGATGAATAAAGAACTTATCTATGAGTATAGCAGAATAACATTAGGAGTCATTTTATTGTTAATATTTTTAAGCCATTAATATTTGATTTTGCCCTAAGTTTCTGTGCTTTCTGGTCTATGGTCCTTGATCACCCAAGTAGTATTTGGTATGGGTTTCATCTCAAGGGGTAGGCCTTATATCAATCAGACATTCGTTGGCTACTCCCCCAAGTTTTGTGCCACCACCATTATCCTATCATATTTTGCATACAAGACAGATTGTAGATCAAAGGTTTTGTGGCTAGGCTGCTGTTTATGTTTCTCTTTTGATAGCCTGCAGAGTACCTTTCATACCAAAGACACTAAGAGAAAGTAGTTTTAAGTACTTAAATATTATTTCAACAGAAGGCTTAGAGACATGCATTTATAAAATATAGTATAGTGTTTGAAATATTTATGTAGTATAAATAAAACAAAAGAGAGATAAAATATGCATAAACTATATGTTTTATTTTAAGAACACAATATTTATACTTTTTGAAGCTTTTGGAAAATACACTGATATTGATATTAACTGTATTACCAGCTTGCACAATAGATACCTTGAATTTACTTGTTCTATCTAAATGAAATTGTATACAGTTTGATGAGGATTTCTCTCAGTTCCCAACTCTAGACCCCAAGACTCACCTGTAGTGATATTTCATTTATATTTTTAATAAATAAAGCTTACAGGAAGATCAGAGAGTAAAACAGTCCCACTCTTGGCCGTACAAACCAGGCAGTGGTGACATCTTTAATCCACCACACTTGGATTTTATGAACATATTCTTGATTATTATTTTTGTTGTTGTTGTTGGCTTTCTGAGACAGGGTTTCTTGGTGTGGCTTTGATGCCTGTCCTGGAACTAGCTATTGTTGACCAGGCTGACCTTGAACTCACAGAGAACTGCCTGCCTCTTCCTCCTGAGGGCTGGGATTAAAGGTGTGTGCCATTATCGCCTAGGAGTATGAACCTATTCTTAATTTAACATCCTGAACTAGAATTTTACTTTTGTTTTTCAGGGCTAGAGATGAGAGAGAAATAGCATGTGAAAAAAGCTTTTGGCTAACTGATGTTTTAAAGGACTCCAAGTTCAACTCCTTACCAAAAGTTTTCCAGCTGTGTGTTTTTTCCCAAGGGATCCCATGTTTTCAGGCTTAGAAGTGATCACCTGCAGTTAATAAATCTCTACAATGCCGTTGGTATGGTACATTATACTGTCTGCAACTGTCTTACAGAGCCTCCAGATGGATTCAAACATTTTTTGTCCTTGTAACTATTTCTCCAGATCTGCCAGCTACCCTCTGATTATGAACTTATTATGTAGGGCAAGCAGTCAGTGAAGTTAAGATTCAACTGTGGTAGTATCTAGCAGGTTCTATGCAGTGAAGGCTCTCAGTGCCCTTTCCTGAAGCCTTTCATCTTGATTCTTCTATTCTATTGCCAGTGATCTAACTAGGTCTAACAGCTTTTCTTTCCAGGTGACATTTCAGTGGACGAATCAAAACAAAATAGTGCTTCCTGGATTTTTCTGTCACAGTACAATGAACACTGGAAATAAATCAGGGAGGGACCATGCACCTACAGGAATGTTAAGTGACTCCCATGGACAGCCCCTGGTGCCTGTATGTGTATCATTGTACGTGGCTTATGCATTTAGATTTATTCTAGAAGACACTAAAATTCATTTGGAGAGGAGAAGAGTCATAAGTTATGAATTTATAGCCATCCCTTGAAGTTCTAAGTGATTAGATTAGCCAAAAAGAGCAGAAGAGTGCTGCCTACATCTAGTGTTGGTTCAGTGACACAATTAGACAGTCGGACTCAAGGGATCTCTTCCAGGACTTCTAGAATTAAGATTCTTTCCTGATGGTCTCAGATTTGAGTTTGTGGTCATATCAATCTGTAGCTTTGGATCTAATATATAATGAAGTCAATATTGAAGAGATAAGAATACTAGACGATGTGAAAAATATAGCTCAGGAATGTTTTTTAAGTCCTTATTAATGTTTTAATAGAGGCAGCATGGAAACTCAAGGGGAGGACTTCTTTCCTGTTCAGATGCTAAGTCAATAACTGCTCATCAGTTAGCTTTCTTGGAGCAAGTCTTTGGTTGATTATAATACAGAGATTGTAACAATGATCTGTCTTGTTATACACAGACTAGTTTAAGAGAAAAAAATGCATCAGCATCAAATAGTTTATAGAAAGAGGCCAGGCCACATGGGGAAGTTCATAGCAGAGATAATGGGAATAATTATATTTGCACATATATTTCACATGTCCTCTCATTACTCATTTTAAAAATTCAGAGTGTTCAAAAAACTCTGGCTGTGAATTTATGCTCCTGCATGTTTTTTCCCCAGCAGACCTACCCATAAGCAAATGCCTTTCTTTTGTATTAATCCACGTTGGAGACACTTTATGTCATTTGAAATGAGTAAACAATCATTACTAATTCATTAACATGAACTTTGCATCTCTGAAACTCTGAAGTTTTAGGTTTAGCTTAACAACTTAAGTTTTAAATATATTTTTGGTTAAAATATAATTCTATTGCTTCCAATTTTCTTTCTTCACTCCAGCTCCTCCCTTCCCCTTAACCCAACCCTTCCATGTAGCCCACTTCCTCTCAAATTGATAGTCTCTGTTTTTTATTAGTTTCTCCACAAAATACACATGGTTACATAGACATTATTAAACACACACATATACACATACCTATCTGGCTAAGTTCAATTCTAGTATTTATGTGCATATGGTTTCAGGACTGACCACTTTGCATTGGCTATTCAGTTAGGTAGCTTGAAAATATATCTCCTAAACTTAAGGCTCAGTGAACATGAGAGGAGAGCAGGTGGAAATCCTGTGAGAGTCAATGGATTGGGAAGACTTCTGTGAGAATGTGTCTTCTAGGAATGGCTGCCTAAACAAGACCCAAACAATGGCAATATCTAGACATGCTAACAACACTATTTATTCACATTTAGTAGCCTATCTCACAAACAACTGTATATTTTTAAACACAAAGCATGTTTAAATTATCATTTAAATTACTTCAATCTTTGCTTTCAGATTTTCAAGTAAAATTTATTTTCCTGGAAGCAATTTCATACTTATTATATAGTTCCTCATTCCTTTTACACAATTACTCATGTGCCAGGTGGTGTATCTACTGCTATTTTAGACACACAGACTGAGAAGCTGTGCACACAACTATAGCATGGAACTTCTGAATGCAAAGTTTGCAGAACCCAAAGACACAGAATTGTAATTGTGGTATTATAGGCTTTGCCACGGAAAATCCATTTGGGACTTCATAGATAGGCAACACACACTCTATTCACTGATATAGTTCCTTTGTGGAAGAATACATACATACAAATAATCTACAAGGTGGTGACTTGTTATGCTCCCAATCTGAATGTCAATGAATCTATTGAAATTGCTCTGAGCAAGCAGAGATATCTTACATTCTCTACTATGCTGTACGTTAATGAAGGAAACCAGATATAAGACCAATAACCCCAGGACTGTGTTGTCCTTCTTTATTTCCCAAAGTTGTGATTTTCCTACAACACAGTGTATCATAGACTATGAACCCTGAGTTTAATATTTTCATAGACTTAGTCTAAGCACTACATTTCAGAAGGTTTAGATTTGAGTGGTAGAGCAAAAAAATTAAGATCCATGCCAAGTTCTCACACTGCAAAGTTCTATAGCATAGGCTGTAAAGAGGGAGAACATGACCAAGATATCAAATTCATTATCAGTTTTCTCTTAATTGACTTCTTAAGTAGATGTGCACCTGTAATATATTACAGATTAGAATAAAATTTCTTTCTAGGGATTATTTAAACTTGTATATAAACCCAGAAGTCCTCATTCACTTAACTATCAACTCAGTAATTAAAGCCCAGGCTTCTGTCTTTACTTCATTGTTCATCAAATAATCAGTCTAAAGTAAAGTTCACCTATTGTGAGGTTTTTACTCTAGCTAATAGTCTAGATGAGTGCTTCTCAACCAGCCTTTCTGGAGGTCTAATGACCCCTTCACAGGGGTCACATAAGGCTATTTGAAAACAGATATTGACATTATACTTTGCAATAACAGCAGCAAAATTACAGTTATGAAATAGTAATGAAATAATTTTATGGTTGGAAGTTCACCACGACATAAGGAACTCTGTTAAAGGGTTGCAGTTTTAGGAAGGATGAGAAACACTGGTCTAGAAGATCTCAGAGGGTGTGTCTTCAGTTCTCTCTATGTATTTTATGTTCAGGAACTTTCTTTAAATATGATAGTTTATAATATTAGTAGACATTCCAGAATTAAGAGCATAATATCTCAGTTCAAACTTCAGTAGCAGAGAGGCATCAGTAAGAGAAAAAAATTCATTCTTGATCTTCAACTGTCATTAATCTCACCTGAGTGATAATGGTCCCAAAACTATGTTTTATTTTGAGTATTCCATTTGACCATGCAATACTTTTTCTTATTTGAGTATTTACTTTAGTGTAGTTAACTTCTTCTTTCATTTCTTTTTTTATTGATTTTATTGAGCTATACTCAGTACTGTAGCTGTGTAACAGAGTTTGAAGTCAGGGATTGTGATGACTCCAGAAGTTCTTTTATTGTATAAGACTGTTTTGTTTTGGCTATCCTGTTTTTATTTATTTTATTTTTTTGCTTTTCCATATGAAGTTGAGTTTTATTTCTAGGTCTGTGAAAATTTTGCTGGGATTTTGGTGGGTATTGCATTGAATCTGTAGATTGCTTTTAGTAAGATTGCCATTTTTAATATGTTAATTCTACCTACCCAAGATCATGGGAGATCTTTCCATTTTCTGGTGTCTTCTTTAATTTCTTTCTTTAAAGATAGAAAGTTCTTGTCATACAGGGCTTCTACTTGTTTGGTTAGATTTACTCCGAGATACAAATAACAAGTAGGATTTGTTATGATCTTCAACAATATTGGGCTGTTATTAGAAACAAATATCTATTGTTTTTAAACAACAAAATTGGTTAGTGAAAGAATGAAATCTCACAATAATTCATGTGTGGGACAGGACACAACATGAATGTTATTGGGCACCAGCAGGGGCAGAGGTCATTGTCTGAAGTTTTAGGAAGTGCTGGGCTTTTTTGTTTTTAGATGCCAGTGTTTGGAATGAAGCTGAAATGATTGACAGGCTTTGCAGGAGGGAAGTATGGAATTATACATTCTCTATGATATTAACAACTAGACTAGCTATCAGTTAACAAGAATTGTCTATGAGCGAATAGGAGTGATCTATCTAATTTAAACATTCAAGAGGTAGAAATATAACCAAGCAAGTATGGGAATGAAGGACCGGATCTGTGGAGACCAGAGTGGCATTGACCGTGCATTTGTCAACGCCACAAGACTGGACTGTGTCTGTTCCTAAGAGGACAGCCATTATGACCTCCTTCTTTAGAAGGGAATGGTACAAAAATAATCCCCCTCTCTTTAAAATTGTTATAGCTAGGAAGCCATACTGCAGGGAAGAAACATTTTATAATACCTCACTCAACATTTCATTGTTTCCTAGCCCGTGAAGACCCAGAGATTTTGTTTTGGTAAGACATCAGTTTCATTATCAGAATAAAAGCCCAATTATTTTCTTGCTTTATGAGAAGATGGGTAACCCGTTCACAATATTTTTCAGTGTAGTCACAGTTTGATATTTCTTCCGTTATTCGTCTCTAAATGGCATATTTTGAAAACTGTAGTTTTATTTATCATTACAATAGCCATCTGAACACTGTATCACTTGACCTCAATTTTTCCTATTGTGACAGCGGTGACTTATATGCCACATTTCAATTTAATGGGAAAAAAATTCTTTCAGATTGGTTTGGGTTTTGGTGAATTGATTGTTACACATTTCAGGAAAATATCACCTGGGGATATGTAAGGGCCCACAGATGTGAGCCTGTTCCACCTTGGTTGGAGGTCAGAGAGTTTGAGCTTAGTTTTGCTCTTCCAAGTTGTAGAGAACAGATGTGGCTACAAGCAAGTGATTCTGACCTAGGGTGTGGTTCATTAGTATTTTGGGTATAGAGGTATATCATCTGTTCCACCTGAACTGGAGAATTCAATTCTATTTCTTATATCATGCTAATGAAGTCTGTTAGCTCCCATCTCCCCATTGTGGAGTGAAGTGTATAAGAATGTGGAAAATAAATGCCGATGATTCAACATTCACTGATTTTCCCCTCTGCTTTGTGTTTCTGTCTTTTATTTCTCTCGTATCTCGGTTCCTTTGGCTTAATAATTCTAATCCTCACACTCCTACCCTGGAACATACAAACTTTGTTGAGGCTGGTCTTTTTTTTTGTTTGTTTATTTTTGTTTTTGTTTGTTTTGTTTTTCGAGACAGGGTTTCTCTGTGGTTTTGGAGTCTGTCCTGGAACTAGCTCTTGTAGACCAGGCTGGTCTCGAACTCACAGAGATCCGCCTGTCTCTGCCTCCCGAGTGCTGGGATTAAAGGTGTGCGCCACCATCGCCCAGCTAAGGCTGGTCTTATACAGATGGAGCAGCAACATTTGGCTTAGGACACACAACAAATATCACAAGGACAAGTGACCAACAGTCCAGGAGAAAAACACGGAGGACCCCGCAAAGTGAATATTACACTGTAGATATAGAGGTGAGAAATGAGCTCTCAGAAATAAACAATAATAGATAATAAAGAAAGAAAGGTTGGGGATGAAATACCAAGAGTAAAATTGTATATAACTGTAGATATAGGACTAGGAATTAATATTCAACTGTCTACACTTACACACTTGTTCTTATATATTTTGTGATGGCACAGAAATACACTTGTTTATATTTTAATAGTTAAAGGAGCTGGGGTGGAGCAGAAACAAATGCAAAAATTTTTAGCGTTTGTAAATACTCTGCTCCCTCTTCTACACTGGTGGCATAGCCACCACTACCTCTGAACTTCTCTGGATTCGGAGAGGCCAAAGGGTGGCTTCACCTATGCCCCAGCTGCTGCCAATGCTGAGCAAACATGTATGCTGTTGTCACCAAGCCTGTGCGCACACGTTGTAGTAACTGACTCTGGACCTCACTAGTCCCTGGAGTCAGGAAAGGCAGGAGACACAAAAGTTTGGAGAGCTTGGGTGCCTAGAACCAGTTGGCAGGGAATGGCTAGAGGCAGCATGGCCTAATACAGAAATTCTCCTAATTTTGTCATTAATAAGAAAGCAGGGGTAGTAAAAAACAGTGTGGCTATACCCGCCTAAGTTTGGGGGTGCAGCAGTCTCAGAGTCACTACAGCAGCAGGTATCTGGGAGCCTGAGCTCCCTCAAAAATTTGCCTGTTGATTCTGGTCTATGGCAGGACTGCTCAACATGGCTGTGCCCTGCCCAGGCACAAAAGACAATGAAGAATCGGCTTCCTGGTCGCAAGTTCCTGGTGGGACCACAAAGCCTCAGAGAGCACAGTTGTACCCCACACTGCTCCCAGTTTCAGCTGCGAGCCCAGACTGGTTTCCAGCCTGAGAGTAAAACTGTCGAGTAGTAGCCTCAGGGAGCTGCTGTCCAGGCCCAGTCAAGTGCTGCTGAAAAGCAAATGCACCTCCAGCCAGGGGGCTGCAAAAACAGGTCAGCAATAGATACTTGCAGCTTGGATTAGAAAGACAGTTTACAAACTTTAAAAAAAGTATCCAATGGCTATGATCATGTGTGTGTGTGTGTGTGTGTGTGTGTGTGTGTGTGGCTTACAGAGGATCTTGAGCCCCTAAGTGAGATTATTAAGGGGAATAATGATTCTAATTTCCCCTGGCAGTTCTCAGAAATTACTAAACAAAATGCTGGCTCTAAAACAATATGCAATCAACATGCCCATAGGGCTTTGAAAACAAAAATAAAAAAAAATAGGGACTTATACCCTCAGCGTATGTTGGAAAGGACCCGACCTGTTTTAATATGGGGTTAAGGGCATATGTATGCTTTGTTCACAGGTAGAAAATAAAGTTTGATGAAATGATTGCCTGTAAAAAAGAGGATTGCCAGTTCTGATGACATCGAAGCCCCTGGCATCCCCATAGAAGAGTTGGAGTGAGTGATTCCTAGCTTCTTGGTGGACATACTGCACAGACTTCCAGACCTCAGTGTGTCTTGTTTACTTTGGACCTGGCCCAAGAATACTAACTGTGTGTTTGACAGTTTATCCATACTATATCTTTGGACACACAACTCATTTTTGCAAGTATGGTGTTTAATCTGCTGTTGAAATAAAGGATTTGAGAACTGAGAAGAAAATTTTTCCCTCTGAGGTAAAGAGACTTGTTAAAGCAATAGAACACTATTATGGAGGCAAAGAGCAAATGAAAACCCTTTTCAAAAACGAGGAGAAACAGCCTAAAAGTTTTTACTACTGCTCAGAGACTGGGAGAGTTCACACTTATCTTTGAAACTTAGAAGCAACAATACAATTAGGGCATAGGAGGGAAAAGAACTTCATATCTTACCCATTACCGAAACCTCTTCTTATCTTTTGATTAGGATGGATTTAAGAGAATTGCAATTTGAGAAATTATGTATTTATTGTTAATTTTCATACTAGAGTTATGGTATTGACCCATTAATATTTGTAATTGCATTAGATCATGATGAAGATGCTACTGACTAGAAAAAGGTTAGAGCTTGTCTGAGAAAAATTTGACATGATAAGTCCTTAGATTTGATATGTTTAATGAGACAAATTTGGATTTTGCTTGTAGCTGAAAACTGTTAAAGATATCCTAGTCTAATTTAAAAAGGCAATCCCACCTCTGGTCATCCTCAATTCCTTTATTAGGAGATATTGTAGCCATAGGAGTATATATGTCACAAAGCATTATCTACTTGCATAGGATTAACTCTCTTCACAGAAAATTGGCTCAGAGGTACACAGAGCCCAGAGATGCACTCTCCCTTAACCCTTTATTCACAGAGACTGGTTGACAGAGATAGGTAAGATCTTTTCCCCCCAGGCAATCTAAGACAATACATACAGGACAGAATATATGTACCAATGACAGGTAAGTCTGGAAAACAGAAAAGAGGCCCCCAAGCCAGGCACAGTCATCTTTTCTGTAGCAGAAGCACAGTCTTTATTAAATAAAAAGGAGGAATTGAGGGGACCCAAGGATGTGAGCCTGTTTTACCTTGGCTAGAGTTCAGAGAGTCTGAGCTTGCTTTTGTTCTTTCAAAGTTGTTGACAACAGATGTGGCTAAAAATAAGAGTTTCTGACATAGGGTGTGGATAATTAGTATTTTAGGTATAGAGGTCGATCTGCTCCACCTGAACCAAAGGTCGGAGAATTCAATTCTATACCTTATATCATAGTAATGAAATCTGTTGCCTCGCCCTCCCCTTTTTGTAGTGAACTGTTTAAGCATGTGAAAAAGAAGTGGGTGATTGGATTGATTTCTCTCCCAATGCTGTTTTGTGTTTCTGTCTCTTTTTTATCTCATATCTCTGTTTCTTTGGCTTAATAATTCTAGTCCTGAAATGTACAAACTTGGTCAAGGCTGGTCTTCATGAGTGACATGGTGATGCAGTCTGGATTCTAAACTCAGAACTATTGCATTTTGTAAAATAATTAAAAAATTGAAGATACAATTATGAATCTTTTACTAATAAACTTATGAAGACCCATTCCATATAAAATGAAGAGATACTATGCTGAAAATAATACTGGTAGGAACATTGTGATAGGGGAAACAATAGATGATTTGTAGCCTCCTAGTTTCTAGAGTTAAGGGTGGGTTTGTTGTTGATTCCCATTTCAAAGTGAACTGAGGAGTAAAAAATTTCTTAAACCCCTGTCTTAACATCAAGGTTTACATTGAGCATACTGCGACACATATAGAAGATTAAAATTATGTAAAATATTTGCATATCAAGACTTGATGAGCATGGAAAAGGTCCATTCTTTCCTACCTGATGTTACTGGAGAATTTATGTCTTCTAAATTTTGTTCAGTTAAGAAGGAAATTAATACTGAAGGTCTCTTAAGACTTAATATGTCGCCACTTATATTGTTTCCATTTTGTGAATTTGAATAATTCTTATGGCTTCTTCATAATGACGATGAAGTGAATTGTTTAGGCTATGCAGCTAATGTCAACTGCAGAGTTCAAGCCAAAACCAAACTGTAGTGGTTTTCCACTGTCTGTGGTGGGGAGAATTGGTCACTACTGTTCTATCTTCAAATACTCACACCGAACTTTCTTGACACCGAACTTCTTGCTGGACATTTTAAGTTGTTTATCCAGAGTCCAACATACTTTAACCTACATAGTTCTGGTGATAATTGCTGCATTTCCAAATTAATAAAAAAAACTGGCACAATACTAAGTAATATCAGAGTTTGTTATTTGTGAAGTGCCAATTTTCTGTAATTAGGGAAATTTCTAATTATCACCGGAACTATTCATTAATATTTGAAGCAAGATAGAAATGATAGAAATAATTTTCTAGTGGCTAAAATTTTGAAAGGCCACCTGCTGTCACCACTTTGATGAAGCCATTTCTTTGTATCTTGTCAGTCCATGGGATAGTTGTGAAGAAAGTGGAAGGTACATTATTTTCTCAAATGCCATGATGTGATGCTTCCAATGCAAGGCTTATGAATTGTTTAACTCATAAGCTAGGGAAGGCCCACACTTAATCACTTAATACTAGTACCTTTTGATAAGGTCAAAGCGGCATGTGTCATTAAGTAAAGGGCACAATTTTCTACATTTATTCCATATTATGAAAAAAGGCATTTATTTGCAAGCTTTAACAGCAGCAATGCTAACTATCATTATTAAATCACATAATGTTAGAAATATGATAAGCTTATGAACAGCCACATAGAAAATGAGCTATCATTTTCAAAGTTTACAGAATATTCATCATGGATGGCCTTTCAAGCTTGATTTTGAAACATGTTCTTTGACCCAGCATAAAAAGGAGTATGAATGTAGGAGATATTTCCAAAAGGGTTTAAAAATATGTGTTTATTAAAATACAGTATGTATTAGAACTGTTTTTTATATTTAGCCAATGAGGTGTTCTGAAACAGTGAATTACTAATTTATTTAACAAATATTTTCTAAGATATCTTAAGAAAATAGGGTAGTCATATAAAACTACTGAGTCACAGATTGCAGGGTCTTATTAGGAGAAAACTAGTTGGCTATGAATCTTGGTGGCCCAGGGCGATGTTGAAATAAGGATCAGAGCAAGACCAATGAGTGACCGAAGCAGTGTCAGGAAGCAGAGGGCGAATGAAGAAGGTGAACATAATAGTCAGGGAACGAGAGAGTGATACGTTAAAAAATTGGAAAAGATAACCTTGACTGAAAGGAATGGTGGACAGTGTTCATCACCAGCCAGTATCAGATCAGCTGAGGTAGAGCTACATGTTCAATGCATTACACAACAACTCTAAAGTTTAAGAAAGAAAAATTGGTCAACACACATAACCATGATATTAAATCTATATTTTTATTGATAGTGAAAGAAATATATTGTAGCATGGTGGAATTTATGATTTAACGTAATTTCTATGGACTTCAGAAGCTACTTTGCAATTTAAATCTTGCAAAGCCACATTGCATTTTATAGCAGGAAGGGTTTTTAGTTGTCATACCATTGCATTCCTAATCCTTAGGTTAATTAATAACTTTCTAGAGAATGACCACGTCAGATCTACAAAGGCATAGAAACATGTGTTTCCTCCGTGTTCATTCATCCTGGAAGCAACTATCTGCAGAAATAACCTCAATTTTTTTCTTATCTTTTAGACTTTCTAGAATCATTATTTGAGCTTTGCTCCATTGGGATCAAGTTCTAACTTCAGGATATCTTTTCCAAAGCCTGACACTTAGAGATTAATGCAATTTCAACCTATACGCTGGTCAGGAAGAGTCCATGGAAAGCTGCTTAGGTGATTGCAGTTCAAATTGTACTTTTCAAGATATATGAGACTGTCTAGCTCAAAAGAGATCCAATTTGGCTACTGGATCAGTCAGCAATCTTAGCTAGAAAAGGAATTCATTGTGTCTGATATATGGCTAGAAAGTGAACCATTATTAAAAAGATATTGGGTAACTTACAGATTCTCTTCCAAGGCCAGAGAATAGCTCCAAGTTTTATACCCATAATGCAGTCAATAATAAGATTTCAAAATGTTATGGATACTGATAGAGACACTACTAGAGCCGGGCACTGGAACTCAGTATGTTTCCTAGAATGCCAAGCTATGCCTGGAATCACAGTCAGTACTGTCTTGATACTGCACAGCTGTCTAATCCTTGCTGTTTGAAGATGAGAATGGGTGGATCAGTATCTATGTGCCAGGAGGCCACACTGTTTCAGACAAGAGGGAGCCTCTATATATGCAGGCAGAGGCTTCAGTATCCAGGCAATCAACATGAGTCATAAATAACCCTTGGGATGCCTTTCTTATTTCTTACCTTCTCATAATAAAATCATGTCAAAGACAAAAATTGATCTCTTAATGCGTTATTTCATAAGATTTCTGGGAATATATAGGAGATTAAATGTTTTTTTTTAATCCTTTTTAAATTCTACTTTTTGTCTTACTAGTTTGCACATACACTGCATACAAGAATAGGAACACAGGGGACATTGTTCTTTAAAGTAAGTGTTTTGTAAGGTGTGCAAGTCCTAGCAATGTACTATGTGCCTTTGTACCTAAAGCTAGTCATAAGCACTATAAAAAATTCTATAAGCAATGATCTTATCATTAAATGATAATGATTTTAATGATTCTTATCATTAAAAAGAATGAATATAAATGGAGAGGAAACTCTGAGAGGTTAAAGGTGAGCATAAGTACATATTGTCGCAATGAGATGAATGCAGATGGAGTGTCCCTTATTCAAAATGTTCCAGACCAAGTGTTTCAGATTTTGGAATTTTTCAGGCTTTGAGATATTTTCATATGCTTCATGATATGTCTCGGGGTGAAGTTAGAAGCTAAGTGCAAAAAAAGATCAATGTTTTATAAATATCTTACATACATAGTGTGAAGATAATTTTTACATAATATTTTAAATACTATCACATGGCTTGTTGAATGAGATAAGATGTGTAGTTTTCCATGTGTAGTATCCTCTTGCCTCTCAAGACATTTCAGATGCTGGGAACATTTTATATTTTAGGTCTTCAGATTGATAATACTCAACCTACATTTACCTCCCAATTCATCAGTCTATAAATGTTAAATACATATATATAATTTTCTATGTCAATCACCCCTTCATAGATGGATTCAGAAAATGTAATCATTGTAACATAACAGTAAAGTATGAAAAACCTTCTATTTCTATCATCTGTGATATGGAGGGCTCATCGCTGTTTCCTGTGCTTGGGCATCATTGGAACTAGTAACAGAAGACAGAGTGCTTAGATGATCCGACACCCTGAAGTGTGCACTCTTACTCCTAGAGAAACTGTGATGCTGTTAATATATAGGATACTCTTACATTAATAATAGACCTCCATATAATCATAGCATCAACTTTATCACATGTCCACCTGGAAGCTAGACTTCCTCCCGACTAATTGATTTAGGAAATGATCCCATGAAATCTGTCCTATAACCCTCAAAAGAATGCACTGTCTTTGTCCCATTTTACATAAGAGGACATTGGAGCAGAGAGATTAAGTTTCCCACTCAGGGTGCAATTTTTCATACATGTCCTAGGCCAGGTTGGGACCCAGGTATTCTAATGCTCTTAGCCTAGTTGAGCATTAGGAAATTAGACACTGGGGTTCTCTAGTGGGTCTTTGTGGAGGATAAAAGCAGAATTCTTAAGGCAAGGGTGCATTTGCTTTTATTTATTCACTGAAATGAGAGGTCATTTTATTGCCACAGATACAGAAAATATGTCATCCGTTTTCTTCTTTGGTCCAATCTCAGCTGCAGGGAGCCATGTTACCCAGTGTGAAAAATATTCCAAGCATCTCAGCTGATAAATTCTAATGGAGACCTGATGGTTTTTGTATGTGTAGGACTTTGTTCAGATTCGTTTAGTGCACCAAGCATGAACTGCTTAAATCTTTTACATACAGCCATTCTAGTGTCTATTAATTAGAACCGTCTTTTAATTGCCCTGGTGCTTCAGAATTAAGTCAATATAGTTACAGGGATAGAATCCCCTAGGGGGAATATTCTTATGAGAAGCTAGTGGTATTAAAAACAACAGAAGCAGCAGACAATAAAATTCCCAATAACATCTATAATCCCTCCTCCAATCTTTATAAATCATTTAAAGCTAAAACCTCATTCTCATGTTGTTGATTATAATATGCGTGTTGCTTAGCTTCCATGGCCTTACTCAGTTATAATGTTGTAGGTTTCTTCCTGTGTCTTCAGCTCCTCCATTAAAAAAAACAATGCATTTATTTTCTTTTCCTAACAGCTCTTAGGGGAGATAGCCAGCACACTGCTTTTGTTTTCAGATTTACTCCTCAGTTTAAACCGGAAAAGATCACATACCGATCATTGCCAACAGTTCATTGAACGGGTCTATTTGCTTTTATTTATACACTGAAATAAAAGGCTATTTTATTGCCACAAATATAGAAAACATGTCAACTGTTTTCTTCTTTGGTCCAGTTCTTGCTGCAGGATGCTTCATCTAAGTATTTGAGGTTTAGGGTATTTTAGCTTTAGTGTGTAAGAAATGTCAGCTATTAAAAGGTTGGGTAAATTAGGAGAAAAGAAAGGAAGGGAAGAAATTATTCAAAGACAGGCTGTGAAGAAAAACTTGATTGAACACTTGATATGATATTGAAATCAGTATCTTAGCAGAAATAGGTTCATGACCTTCTTCCTAATTTTCAAAATCTCTTTGCTGGTGGAGAATGATGCAACCTAAACCTGGATGAGTGCTAAACCAGAGCCTTGATATTTTCACCTCTTTCAAAAGACCCCTCCCCTTAACAATGCCCAGGCTTTCTTCTCCGCTAAGCAGCTCTTAGCTTTCCTTACTCCAGCCAACCCCAGACCCCTGACTGTCCCTTGGTCTCTTAGGAAATGTCCAGAATTTGCTACTATTTATCATCAAAAGCTATTTTTGGTTACCACCTCGAAGTTCCTATGATTATTCATTATATATAACTATATGTAAATGTAACAATGCTTTGATAACATGGCCTTCAAAAATAATCCGACACAACCTGGCCGCTGGCCACAGCCTGTATTACAAGTCACATTAGCTCCCTATTCTCTGGAGTTTTAGTCAGACTTTTATAAAAAGTTCACGGAGCCTAGATTTTCGAGTCACTGCATATAATAAATAACATTCCCACGGGGACCATACGTCTTTGAATCAGTGCCAGGTGTATCAGCTATGATGCCTCTGCCTGCTGATGACAAATGTACTGTGGAGTCCTTGCCATTCTGCGGCCTCCCTTTCTTCATCTTTAAGATGAGAGACTGAAATAAAATTGATGGTTTTCAAACACTTATTTTAAATCAGAGTCACCTCTTTTATTTCAAAAGAAAAACAAGTTGCATTGTTTTATTGCCTCTAATAACATTTTGTTTCCTGCTTCAGGGCGCAGCTCACTGAACTGGCAAAAAGAAAACAGTAAAGATCCAAAAGCAGCCAGAAATGTTGGTTCATGTGTTCTATCTTATCTTCCAAAGAAAAAGAAAATGCATTCAGGAAAGCAGCAAAAGTATACTACACTGTTCTATACTGTATTGTACTATATTCTACTATACTGTACGCCCCCCCCCCCCCGGGGACAGTGTTTCTCTGTAGCTTTGGAATCTGTCCTGGAACTCACTCTATAAACCAGGCTGGCCTCAAACTCACAGAGATTTGCCTGCCTCTGCCTCCCACATACTGAAATGAAAGGTTTGAGGCACCACCATCTAGCTGAATACTATACTCTAAACCTTGGAGTCTTAGACAATACAATGTTTAGGAAACATTTTCATTTTCTAAAGATTTTTCTCTATTGTTGAAATACATTTTAGTATGTAAATAGACTACTCAGCTGACACAGAAATGAATGGAAATCGGGTCAATGTCCAAGAACCAAGTGAAAATCAGCTTCCAGAGAGAGGCAAGGTCACCCACCAGCAGCACTTAGTCCAGGGGTGAACAGGATGGTATTGAAGGGCCTATCGCTCTCCAACACTGTAATAGACAACTCAACACAATGTCTATTGAATTGCTACACTTCATGCTTTTATTGTAAATTATATGTGTAACAAAACATACTGTTTGACATCCTCCTTATGGCTGTCTCTCTTTTCCTCCATCCATCCTTCCTTCCTTCCTTCCTTCCTTCCTTCCTTCCTTCCTTCCTTCCTTCCTTCCTTCCTTCATTTCTTCTCATATGTGCTATATGCATGCTTCCAGTGACATTTATACTCATCTCTCCTTTATTTAATTTTAATTTATTGTTAGCTAATCTGCAAGATATTGGGTTTATCTTGCTGTTTCTTGTTTAACTTTGTTGATTCTTACCTCACTTGTATCTTTTCATTCACAACTTAGGTCTGGTTCTTAAGGATGCGTTTATTTTTAGTACATTTTTTTCTGTCTCTAACTCTTATAGCTACAATTGTTTTCTTATATATTTTTTAAAAAATCCAAGCTATTAAGAAACTTGTTATATGACAACTTCTATGTATCTAAAGAACACTTAAACCCCAGTTTTTCACAGTGCTTCAGGGATGGGATAAAATTTCTCTAAAAATTAGGTAAAATAACTGCTGGTGTATGTCCCCAAGGTGCTAATAATAATGAAAAAGCATATTGTTTGAGGAATGATGCATTTTTAATGAACAACACATAAGGAAGATAATATGAATTTCCCAAGTGAAACCCCTGACAACCTGTGAAGGCCATGAAGGCACCAGGACATCTCTGTGGTGACTTTGCTACTACGACCCCTATACTGACATCACAGAAAACCCTCTGTGCATTCATTGATATGTGTTAATAAAATAATATTTGTGATTAAGCTTTTTCCCTCTCTTTTTAAGTATCATGCTGTGTTCTGGAGGAACAAAAATAAAAGAAGTTGATATCTACAATGTAACTATTAAGCAAGAATTTGCTCCACTGTTATTTCGGTGTAATGGGTACTGGGCATCACAATGCACTTGTAATTGGGTCTGTACTTGTTCACTTCAAGGGTTCCGTGTTATTTCTACTTGAACCCATTTTTTGATGCCGTTCAGCTCAGCAGTGCTAGCTCACTCTTGTTATGCAGTTGAAAAACTGTGGCCATTAAAAATAGGATACGGCGCGATTTTGTTGTGCAGCACGGCATGGAAAATCAGTTGCTGTTCATAACAGCTCGGCGGTTGGTTGATTTAAAACAGGGGGGTGACTTGGGATTGACAAGCAGACGGTTTGTGAAAAGGGATATTGTATCTTTAAGGCTTTCTGACTGATTGTGTTTAACTGCACCACCCAGCAGGCAGGAATTAGGCTGTAGCCTCACCGAGAGCCTGAAAGCTCCAGAGCTGGTTCTCAGTTCTTCAGATTTTTTTTTTTAAAGAACACAAATATTTTGGAATTTAAATGCATGATAATTTTTTTTTTACCTTGAATGAGTGCAAATTATAAATCTCCCCCAGAACTTCCTTTGTTAGCCATCTCTGGGGCTATCTTGGACCCATTGGTTATGGGGAGGAGGAGATGGCTCATTGAAGCAGTAAGAAGCCTGACAAGCACAAGCTCCTGCGGAAAATGGTCAAGGCTTGTGCCTTGGCTTTTGGGAAGCAGTGACTTCTGGGCAGTTGACTTTGTTAATGAGACTAGAGTTGAAGCATGATACTAAGATTCATAGAGACAATGCCCAAGACCTTTTACTTAGGGGCATGATAAACTTTTCCTTACCTAAGACATTATGGGGAAAAAAAGTGAGTACTTTAGAATTAAATCAAAGAAGACATAAGTTTATAGAATATACTCCATGCACTACTCAGATTCCTTGATCTTTTCCTATGACTTCTCAAGATGCTTACTTAGTGCGTTCAAAAGTGGTGAACACTGTAAAATTTTTGTTGTTCCATAAGATTAAGTTAGGAACTCCATGTATTTGTGTCACAGAGGAGCAGTAGACAGAGTTCACCTCGATGGTGTGAGAACTGGATGTGTGAGTTTTCTGCAGTGACCATCTTTGTAATCAAATGACAACAGTGAGGGCACACTCATTGTGTGCATGACCATGTGCTGAGATTTTTCTAGACAAAATAGTGCTGAAAATGTAATCATCATCTAATTTTTCTTCTGTTTGTCATTTTTGTTGCTGCATTATCTCATTTAGGCTTGGACATGACTGATCCTCAAAATTCTATGTTCGTTTCTCTGATCAAGTGAGCTCATTTTTAAACTGTTATTGCTTTCTTTTTCTACTTGTCCAAACCCTTCTAACAATCATGGTGTATATGGATTATAGGATTTTTTTACTTGAAATGAAGGAATTAACACATATACAAACATCTTAATATGTTATTTGTCATTTTGTCCTCCTTATAACATCATGAAAGATAATGAATATCCTTTTAGGTACTCATAACCTGATTTGTTAATAGAATTATTATTAAGAATTGAGTTTCTCGGTTCTCAGCTCTTCTCATGGGTCATATACTCAACTCCAGAGTCAGCTGTCTCCTGATTTAAGTGTAACTGGAATATTTTCATATGATTTTTATCATATCGAAGTACAGAAAAGGCCAATCAAAAGCTACCACAAATGGAGTGGCTCTTAACAGTTGTTGCTAAGAGCTTAAATCTAATGTTTGTGTTTGAAAACACCCAGGAACACTTTTTATCTCGTTTTTGATTTTTGGAACTTGCTTGACGATTAAATTACTCAATGGGGCAAATTATACTCTTGTATTTATCTCTCACCATGTTTTCTCTGAAGGTAAGTAAGGAGAAAGAGGTGATCTAAGTAAAATATAAATGTGTATCAAGATACATTTGTTGCCAAACATGTTAGAAATTTGTCTAATTATTACTTTGAATAAAAGAAATATTTCCCTTTGGTATTTCAAAAATGCAAATGTGTGCATACTTCTATATATGTCTACGTCTGAATATGGAGGTCAGTATTGCCACAAGTGCCCAGGATTCATTAATTTTGTAGTATTGATAGATATTCCTTGGAATTTGGATGTACAGAAGATCAAAGCTTAAACTGTATTTTTTTCCCCAAAGTGACAATGAGCCTAATTCCCTGTCAGTTAATGCCAGGTGTTTCTCTCCCTAGTATTAAGTTCTTCAAAACAGTGTCTGCATAGGACCCCATTCACAGAGGCTTAACGCTGGGGAGAAAATGATTACATTAAATCGAATGGTATGAATAATTCATGACATCACATTTTGTAATCCTGGTGTTAAGCATAAAACCAGTGGTTTATTTTTCAGCAAAATGGTTTTGTATCATTTAAGATCGTGCACAATGCAAAACAATAACTGCATACATAATGCAAGAAGGATGGTGGTGAACAGGGGCTGGAAGAGTGCTTGCAGCATCATTTGGGGTGTGATCATAATAAACACATTTTGAGCCAATGCCCATGGGTACCCAACCTTTGCTGGTATCTTCTGAGTCCAACAGAATGGCTGTGTTTTTAATTTGTTTTTGAATATTACACCTGACCTTTACCAATATTCTGAAAGTCATTCCTTGTATTTTGCTAAACCTACAAACCCCTTTGTCCCTTTTCTTTCAGTCTATGTGGAGAGCAATCTGCTGACAGTAAGTAATTTTTATAAATAATGCTTAAATTTTTTTATATGGAATTAGAACTACTGGAAAAATCCATAGACTCTAAACTGTAGCCATCTATAAAGAACTTAAATCTTCTGGGAGAAAATGTCAGTTATTTAGCAATTCAGCCAAGTTCTTTTTAGGAAGGCCATTTGTATTTCTAAGACCAAATAAATGGCTCTGGGTCTTAGATGAACTTTCTCCCTAAATTCTCTTTCCCTTGGAATTACTGAAGAAGACTGAGGATGCTCTCAGCCCTCATGAGGCAGCTTTCAGGTCTGTTTATGCGGCTGCATTTCAGGCTGCAATAATTGTGTACCTAAACCATCTGCAGCAGCCTCTTCCAGCACCTTCCTGTGGACAGCTCCAAGGCACTCCAGGGAAGCCAGAGTGGACTCCTGCTGATTCACCCACGTATTTGTCTTGATTGAAAGGTTGGCCTGTGCTAGTGGATTTCAAAGGCTTGTACACACACACACACACACACACACACACACACACACACACGTGTGCGCACACACACACACACACACAAACCTCTCCATTGAAAGTCTCAGGAGTTTTTGTTAAACATTTGTATTACTTGTGACTAATTAAATATAGCATCGGTGTTTTACAACATGAACATATTTGGTGATATTTTTGATATGATGCTATTATTTATTTAAAATAACATGTTCATAGTTAACACTTTGTGAGTATCCTTAAAATTATAATCTAAATAGAGATAAATTTTCATAGATACAGAAAACAGGCCTTTAAAATATAACTTTACAATAATAATTTAGAATCATATTAAAATGCCTTTCTATTCAGTGTTATTTATTTACTGAGGTACCAAGAATATGTTCTTGTTTTATGTTTTTTAGGGAGACTCGAAGAATGAGTGTGATACAAAAGTTTTTTGTAGAAACACTCACAAAGTTTACGTAGAGAAGTAAATTGTACTTGCTTGTAATGAGAATGTTTAAGAAAGAGAACCCAACTCAGTTATTGGATTTGAATATAATAATGTTGAAAGTGGGGCAGAGGGTAGTTTTAGATCTGTTCACTTCATCAAAGAGATATATAATTACCTCAATTAACCAGGAGCACAAGTCACAATTTGTAAAGGAAATCTATTTTCTGTGGCATGCCAATTCTATGTCAATGACACAGAGCCATATCATTTAATACAGTGGCACCATTGGAGAATGACAGCGGCTGACTCCTCTTTCTTCCTCACCCATCTATGATGTTTCTAGTTTGTGAGCGACTGCTTCTAGTGTTGACTACAAGCTTCTTCATTTGGCCAGTGGAGTTCTCTCTCTGCTGACCTCTGTAATAGTACAACAGAGTTGCCTTAGAAGCATCTGGTTGAAGGAAGAGTTTTAGCTGCTTAGAGACTCCTCTTTCCCCATCCTTTAATGAATCACATAAGATTAACTTCAAATTAAATGTTGTAAGACAGCAAGTAAACCGCACTCATTAGGAATTCCATGTGTGGCTTCAAACACTCTTTGAAGTCTGCTAGATCAGTGACACAGACTGGCCTGGGCACCTTGTCTCTGCATGCTTACATGCTTCACCTTGAAAGACACAGTTTGCTGAGCTAGCTCTTTCCCTGCCTCCACAGAACATATGTCAACCCAGCAACAGAGAATTAGCTGTATAGAAAAGAAAGATAGTTCAGAGGAAGCCTGTTCAATAATTAATCTACCAAGTAAGTGTCTGAATATTTGATAAATATTTAGTCAAGTATGTGTACCATGAAACATTGGTTGCATACTAAAGAGTTTGCAAAGGTAAAAACTGCCAGTCACATGCAACAATGATAAGGCTATTTCAAATCAGATGTCGGATATGAGTAAAAATTTCCCCATCACATAAATCCTTAGCCACTCACAGGGTCCTGTTCTGTATCTGTATTCTGTATGTGTGGTTGGTATCTCACATCACGCTTTAATTAATAACTGTTGCCTGCCCCATTGTGTAAGGTAAAATATTCTGATGCATTCATGAAATGGGTACTGAAACATTGACCCTATGTGCTCCTGAAATTCAAGATATGGCAGTAGGAACAGTGTGATGAGTGATCCCTGTGATATCCTGAATAGGTGCAATGTTGGCTGTGGAGTCTAGAGATCAAGCATTAGAATTCAGTTTAATCAACAATTGTCAGTTCCGTGAGGTATTTTGTGCACTGGAAAGAAAGAAAGAAAGAAAGAAAGAAAGAAAGAAAGAAAGAAAGAAAGAAAGAAAGAAAGGAAGGAAGGAGAAAGGAAGCCTAACTTGTAAATATTTTCACTGCAGAAAATACAAAATTGAATTATTGAGTAGCAAAATTAAACATATAAATAAGAGTCTGATTTTAAGAAAGATTGTATTTCATAGCTAGAATTAAAAGTTTTCTTTCTCCCCCTGTAGCTAAGCACTCCTAGGGTGTGTTTAACAAGTATACTTCCTGAAATCACTTTCTCTTTCTTCATTATTTGTTTGTTTATTTGTTTGTGTGTTTGTTAAAAATCCCTCTGGGGAGCTCTTGGCCTGCTTGTGGCATCTCACAGGAGATATCTGTTTTCGATCAATGGCTTTCTTAGAGGTAGGTATAGATCCTTGCAGAGGTGGGTTTGACTGTTCTCCTTGGCACCTCCTGCTGGCCAGAGTAGCACTAATGACTGTGCCAGAGAGGCCTCATCTTCTCTCTTCTAGCCCATGTGAACTGTTGTCATGGCAACCACTGTAACTAAAGAATATAGCTCAGGGTCTGCAGCTTGTGGAAGAAATAGCAGAACCCAGTGAGGCTTAGAATGTCTCTAGGATCCACCAACACAAATGACTGATTTTTAGGGAACATTCCTACCTGACTTTGTTCCCAGAAACCATGTCTGTTTCCTAACAATTGTTCCTTTGTCCATCACACTGACTTTGCTCCTCTGCCTCCTACTAAGGTTTCATATCCATGACAAATTAAGTGAAAATAGACTAAATCAAGGCAAACAGAGACACAGTAAGAAATGTGTTTTACAATATTAAAAGCAGTTTATGGCTCAGGGCTTGCTATTTTTAAAATGACAAGATTTCCCAACTTGATGAGCAGATAAAATATGATCCTGATAAATCTCCCAGATGGCTTCTTTTTAGAAATTGGCAAGCTAATTCTAAAACTCATAGAATTTCAAGAGGCCAAATATAGTCAATCTTGAAAAGGAAGAATGAATTTGGAGAAGTCACATGTCCTTCATCTCAAAACTGTCCCTTGATGGCCTCATAGCTAGGAGTCAGTGCTTTCTAAACTTAACTACAAAGAAGTGGTACTCAAGATAGGATGATACCAGCATAAGGATATTTATAACATTATATAAATATGTATCTTATTATATAAGTTATATATACACAATGATGAAAAGAAATTAAGAACATAAAGAGAACCTGTATGCCTCTATTTAGCTTATTTTCAGCAACTAGGTCAAGGTTATCCAGTGGGCAAATTAGTCTTTTTTAAAAAGGACTAGACATGCAAAAACGAAGGTGGACTTTACATCACACCATATATGAAAATCAACCTCAAAAAGATTCAAGAATTCTATATAAAATGTAGGGGTGAGTAAAATATTTAGAATAATACAGGGATAAATTTTCATGACTGAAGAATTGGTAATGTGTTACGAGAATTAGCCTTTAAAGTACGCTCAACTTAAGGAAAGAAAGATATATTGAACCACATATGAATTGCAAGTGTTTGTATTGCAAAGGAGATGTTAAATAAAGTGAAAAGATAATTCAAAAAGTGGGATAAAATATTTGTAATTCATTTTCCTGAACAAAGATTTGCTCTGTGACTGTAAAAAGGATTGACACAATTAAGGACGAAAGATAGCTTTAAAAAACTTTCTTGTTTCTTAGCAACAGTGTCCTTTGCTTTACAGAAGCTTCTCAGTCTCAGGAGGTCCCATTTATTCAATGAGGTCCTTAATGTCTGTGCTGCTGGGGTTATACGTAGGAAGTGGTCTCCTGTGCCCATGTGTTGTAGAGTACTTCCCACTTGCTCTTCTATCAGGTTCAGTGTGTTCAGACTGATATTGAGGTCTTTAATCCATTTGGACTTGAGGTTTGTGCATGGTGATAGATATGGATCTATTTTCATTCTTCTACAGGTTGACATCCAGTTTTGTCAGCACAATTTGTTGAAGATGCTCTCTTTTTTCCATTGTATACTTTTAGCTCCTTTATCGAAAATCAGGTGTTCATAGGTTTGTGGGTTAATGACAGGGTCTTCTATTCGATTCCATTGGTCGACTTCTCTGTCTTGAATTTTGCATGCAAATGGATGGAAATAGAAAACACTATCCTGAGTGAGGTAAGCCAGACCCAAAAAGAGGAACATGGGATGTACTCACTCATATTTGGTTTCTAGCCATAAACCAAGGACATTGAGCCTATAATTAGTGATCCTAGAGAAGCTAAATAAGGAGAACCCAAAGAAAAACATATAGGCATCCTCCTGAATATTAACCTTCAGCAAGCGATGAAAAAAGACAGAGACAGAGACCCACATTGGAGCACAGGACTGAAATCTCAAGGTCCAAATCAGGAGCAGAAGGAGAGAGAGCACGAGCAAGGAACTCAGGACCGCGAGGGGTGCACCCACACACTGAGACAATGGGGATGTTCTTTCGGGAATTCACCAAGGCCAGCTGGCCTGGGTCTGAAAAAGCCTGGGATAAAACCGGACTCTCTGAACATAGCGAACAATGAGGACTACTGAGAACTCAAGAACAATGGCAATGGGTTTCTGATCCTACTGCACGCACTGGCTTTGTGGGAGCCTAGGCAGTTTGGATGCTCAACTTACTAGACCTGGATGGAGGTGGGGGTTCCTTGGACTTCCCACAGGACAGGGAACCCTGATTGCTTTTCGGGCTGAGGAGAGGGGGGACTTAACTGGGGGAGGAGGAGGGAAATGGGAGGCGGTGGCGGGGAAGAGACAGAAATCTTTAATAAATAAATAAATTTAAAAACTTTCTTGTTTTATTTATTCTTTCTGTTTTTCACATCATGTATCCACGTCCCACCTGACTCCTGTTCCCTCTCATCTGCTCTCTGTGGCCTGAAATCTTCCCCTACCCCTACACCCCAAAAAATAAAATTTAAGATAAAAAGAAAAAAATGAAGAAATGGAAATCTCGTTATAGAAGCTGTCCTGTGACACAGTGAGCCATGCAGTCAATCCCTTTATCCACATATTTACATGCAAGGACATCACATTCATCACAAAGAATCATCAATTCGTTTTGAGGTCCCTGGTCTCTGCTACACTATCAACACTGGGTCCTCACTGGGACTTTTCTTGGTTATCCCATGGTTTCTCTGTATCATGGAGATCCTGGAACTCTGGGTTTGCACAACCTTAGCAGATCACAGATGGGGTAGGCCAACACTTAACCCTGGTTTAGGACCTGGTTAGTTGCAAGGTTGCTCAACTCACCAGCTCTCCCCTGTCTTCACCACCAGGATGATTTAGTATGAAAGACATCTTAATTAGTAATGGAAACAAGGTGTAAATAAAACTTCATCAAATAGTATATAAAGTGGCCACCATGCACATAAAAGGGTGATAACAGATTCAGGGAAATGAAAACCTAAGCTATCATGAGATATCACTTCCTATCCTGTAGGATGGCTAGAATACAAAAAAAAATGAAATAAATGTCAGTAAGGATGCGAAAACATCAGAACCCTTAATGATTGCCGATATGGATGTGCACTGCTGTCATAACTTTGCAAATTCTGTTTTAATTCCTTCAGTAATTAGCATTGGACCAGTATATGGCCCATATACTCCACTGTGGATAACCCCTAAGAAAATAGAAATATTTCTACTTCAAAGGATATGATTAATAAAGTGAAAAGACAGCTGAAGGATAAGAGAAGATATTTACAATACACTTGTTACATATAGGCTTGTATTAATATATAAAGAAAATCACCAAACAATAGCAATCTATGTCATAATGGACAATGGATGGTATCTCACTGTATAAAATTTATGCTGCTAATTTTTCAGTTGTATGCAGATGGGAACAGACAAAATCAGTGTAGTGTACTGATACAAACAAACGTGATGTATAATTCAACTATTAAAATAAGTGAATTGATCTTGGAAACTCAATGCTAAGGGAAAGAATAAAGAAAGGCGTGTTATATGAATCCAGTTAGCTGAAATCTTCAGACTCTGCAAATCTATAAATATAAAGGATCGACTTGTGGGTTCGGGGCTGTGGTGATTAGACACAGATAGGTGATAGCTGGAGGGTGCAAGCTGAAGTTGGGATTATGGAAATGTTCTGAAATTGGCTGTGGTAATGTTTGCACAAGTCTGTGACTATGCTAAAAATCATTGAAATGTACACTTGAAATGTGTGAATTATATGATATTTAAGTTATATCTCAATAAAGCTGTTAAAAGATGAAATGACTTTTACAATATTAGTAGCAGTTTACATGGGAAAAGAGCCAACTCCCATTCAAACTGTGTCCTTCTATTCACATGACCTTTTGACAGCCTGGCCCTTCCTTGGCTCAGCAGCTCCCTCCTTCCCCATCCAACCCAGGGCCTGAGACCCTTTCACTCTCCGTGGAGGCATGGTGTTATCTCTCGCAGTTGACCTCTTTTTGAAAACATCCTTAGTTTCCCTGGGTTCAAAACTCTGTGCTTTCCAAGAAAACACTCAGCTTGTTGATTTAAACTGATCTAAACAGACACAAAAAGACGAGCAATCCTTATGGTTTGCTTGCCCTCCAAACGAAGTGCATTTTGAACATAGATTTGAGAGGTTGTAAGACTTAGAATCAGAATGTTGCCTAGCTAAATATACAATACAATACACACACCCATTCTGCCCTGCCTCAACCAACAAGAGAAGCTAAAAGCACAATTCCTAAATCTCCTTTGCGGCTAGGTCTAACCACCTAACAGTTTACTTGAGGTATAAGCAGAAGTACACTGGCAATTTGGGGGTGGGACTGCTTTCTTGTCAAAGCTGACCTAGAAGCTACTTTTTCTGTGTTTTTTTTAAATTAAAATTTCATACGTGTGGCAATATAAGTGTGCATATGCACATGTGCGTGTATGGTGCATGCGTGTGTGTTGATCATCCATGTCTTTTTGTACAGAAGCTAAAGATTGGCACTAAATGCCCTTCTCTGAAGGTCCTCATCTTACGTTAGAGACAGATTGTCTCAATAAACCTGCAGATCACTGATTTTGCTGCAATGGCTTACAATGGCTCACTATCAAGCCTGGGGTCTCTTTGACTCCTCCTTCACAAGTTTAAGCCTTTTGTACATGCTGGAGAGCAAACTCAGGTTCTTGTGATGCAAAGAGGTCACTTAACCCACCATCACAACTGCCCTCCCCTCCAGTTCCTGTAGTTTATTTTTCTTGCCTTGGATATTTATGTCAGTGATGCCACAGGGGACAACCATATTGTTATACTGTCTGTAAACTTTTAGAGATACTGACTAACTTCCTGAATCACAGAATCCATGATAACATCTCTTGAATTCAGAATTCTAAGTAGGAAGAAAATGAATTTTTTCATATGTTCATCTGATTCTTTTTTTTTTATGATTTTCGAGACAGGGTTTCTCCGTAGCTTTTGGTTCCTGTCCTGGAACTAGCTCTTGTAGACCAGGCTGGCCTCGAACTCACATGTTCATCTGTTTCTTAAGTGACCAGTGATGATAATCCCTCCTGGAGTGCCATTAAGTCCACATCATTCATCTGTTTCAGAAGAGCTATGGGAATTCCAGGCTTTGTGAGAGAAGAAGAATTAGAATAGAGTAGTAGGCAAAGGTTTGGAAAGGATGGAGTCTTACTTCACTGTAGACACCACAGAACATATGCTATATACAGTTCATGCTTATAAGACAGAATATGTACTGTGAACAATTCTTGCTTACACCATACAGTACATGCTATATGTACATCACTGTTGACTGAGGTTTCTGTCCTGCCCAGTCCTACAGCCCTTTAGTCCAAAATAAATACACAGAGGTTCTACATTAATTATAAACTGATTGGCCTAGTAGCTCAGGCTTCTTAGTAACTAACTCTTACATCTTAAATTGGCCTATTATTCTTATCTATGTTAGCCACATGGCTTGGTTTCTTTTCCAGAGAGGCAATCACATCTTGCTTCCTTTGTGTCTGGGTCATGATGGCAGATTCAAACTTCCCTCTTTCCAGAATTCTTGTTGCCCCACCAATACTTCCTGCCTGGTCACCCCGCCTATACTTCCTGCCTGGTTACTGTCCAATCAGCATTGATTTAAAAATACAAGTGACAGGGTACAGACTGTTGTCCCACAGCACTTCGCAGATGCATAAATAATCCTAAGATTATAGGATTCTATAACTTCTAATAACTTGTTTGTCTAAATGCTCTGTATGGGGATGGGGATTGAACTCCTGAGTCTTCATTAGTCTGTGTTACCATTCTCTCCACTACATCTCTGATTCCTAGGACAGTTACAAATACTGATCATTTACTTCAAACTAGAACAGACAATTACAGGTGAGAAATGAAGAGACTGAAGATGGAAGATGACAAAAGCATGCATTTGCTCTTGCCTGGAAAAAAAATGTGGATTAAAAACAGTCTGAGATTGAGGAAGTCAGGTGATAACATTGGCAGAAGAGCGTTGGCACAGTGCAGCAATGAAAAACTGCATACTGACCACACATCACCACCAGAACAATGACAAAGTCCTCACCCACTGGTTCTCGGCCTATTGGCTTCAAATGTACTACAATCTCCACAACTCAGTCTTCTAGCTCCTGGGATTATAGATATGAGCCATCTTGCCCAGCTATTGAGTAAATTGAGTTCTAAAATTGTCTCTCTAAAGTAATACATTTTAATTTTTGATTAGAGCATGGGTTTATCATTTCCTTTTCTTGTTTCCTCTATCCAAACTTTCCAGTGCTCTCTCTCAAATATGTGGCCTCTTTTTCTTTAATTGTTGTGAGATTACATATATTCCTAAGTATGTGTGTTTTCAGGGCTAACCCGTGGGTACTGGATAACTGGTTGGTGTGTTCTTCTCTGGGGAAAACTATTTCTCCTACTCTTGGTGTTCCTTAGTTTCCTGCAGTTCATTGTTTGGGACTGAGGCCTCTTTCCATGTTAGCATGTCTATAAGAGTTTTCCTTGTTCAGGATCATGTGTAGGCAGCCATGTTTATGAGACTTCACAGGGAGCTTCTGTTATTGCTATGTCTCTTATTTTGAGGGAAGCTCTGTGTGCTTGGCCATTTCTACTTGGCATTCTTCCAGGGATTACTTCCAAGCAAAGGAGGAAAGGTGCAGATGTCCATTACTCACACGAGCTCCTTGTTCTTTCAATCTTTAATATTATTTCTAGATCTTGGCCTTATGCAGCTGGTTGCTTGAAGTCCTGGTTTCCTACTCAGTTTATTTCCAGTTTAAACCCACTGGGATGCATTCTTCTCTATTCTGATCATTGAACATATACCTCCTTTTCAAACCACAATTGAGTCTGAATCACCACCTATTTCCTCTCTTGCCTTTGTATAAAGACTCTCCACCATTCCAGGTCTCCAGTATTCTTGGGACTTTCTTATGCCCCCTCCCTGTCATTTCTCCTCTGAACGTGTCCTTCTCCTAGCTTTTACCACAGTGGGGACTTTAATATGTACATTTCCACTGCCATCTCTTTTCCTACTTTTGAACCCTCTCCATAGCTTTTTGTTCTAAAAACAGATCCATGCACACATGTGCCATGCACACCTATATAAAGCTGTCTTCCCAAGCACCCTTGATTCAGTGCCTACAGAGTACCTTATAGCCTAGAAACCCTACTGTACGTGATTTCTCTTCTTTTTCTTCTCTTAGAATCCTATTATACCTTCTCTTTTCATTTTTAACCTTCCCATTTCTTTTCTTTTCTTTTTTATTTTTTTTACTCACAGATGAAAATTATAAGACAATTCTCATTTCCATATCTGCATTGGGAAATTTAATCATTCTCATGTTGCTAAATTTAGTATCATATACTTTGCAGCCATATTAATTTACATTCATTCTCTTCTTTACTAATCTGTAACATAAAACAATAACTAATATCAAGACCAGAAGAATGAAAATTAGTAATCTTTCTCAGGATAGTTTCAGATTTCTTGTCTGGCTGCCTATTGTACATCTCAGTACATCTGAATGTTAGAAATCAAGTTCATTCTTGAGCATCTCATACCTCATGTCTATTGACAGTACTGCCATCATTCACTTTGTGTCTACCCCTGGACTATTTGGACCCACACTTCACCCTTTGTCTGGGCACAACTTATTTCTCTTTTACCACACTCATTTTCCTCTCTCTGTGAAGATACTGGAATAATCCCTCTGACTTGTAGTTGAAATGTTCTTTAAGTGGCTCCTTGTACACTGCCTGTCATCTTTCCTCACTTTATATATCTGATGCATGACTTCTACATAATTCTTCCCCACAGCACAGGCTGCACGTCTTATTTAAAAATATACTTACTGACTTTCTCTTAACAGCAGAGTGACATTAACACCCCAAATATCAGTCAGGACCCCTATGCCCACTCCATTCAAGCTATCCGTTTCAGATTATCAGATTAACCCTTTTTCAACATATTCTGCATACTGCTTTGTGAGGTAAACCTTCCTTCCAACTGACTTTTGACTTTCAGTTCTTCCCAAATGTGACTGACTACTCCTCTCACTCATTTTGGCAGAAAAGCATTTTGTTTGCTTGTTTTTTGTTTTTCCCCTATGCAGCCTTCTACATGATGCTGATTACACCTGTACCTGCGGCTGTCCTGTGGGGTCAATCGCTCATTCCAAGGCATGCCATATGGGTCTAGGAGTCCTCAGGCCGCCAGCCAAGCTTCTCCTGAAGCTTGCTTTCTCCATTGTTGAAGAGAACTACAAGTTCTTAATGTCTTTTTGTACTTTTCCTTTCAGTGCAAAACAAAACAAAAACGAAAAGTACCTCTAATAATTTAGACTTTCTCTAGTTGACTAGATATTTTGCTCAGTGGTAAAGTGTTATAAATAAATACAAATCCTAAAACATTTCAGTTTGATAGATAATGATGGTATAGCTTCTGAGTTTTTGTCTCTAGGAGTTGCTTTTATTGGCTCTGTCCTCTGGGAATTTTAACATCCAACCAGGAATGATAAGTCATCATTTCCTGTGTCACCAAAAATAAAATCTGAGCATGTTATGCTGTTTGCTGGTGGTACTGGGACAGAATATAACTAATTCATGGCCTTGCCATAGAGGGACCACCTCTACTCTCCTTCTAGGAAATAAATAGCATCCCAGGTGGTGATACCTTTCATGCCTGGATGACTTTCTTTCTGTTTTATTTGTCTGATCACCCTTGTGACCCCCATGCAGTCTCCCAGAATTGACTCCCCTAAGGACGATTTTAGGTATTCCCTAAATGCATGTACCAGGTAGTGCTTGTTTGCAGAAGCAACTGTGCCATTGTCTCCTTTAGGCTGATTAGGCAAACGCATGAGATGCTGGCTTCAGTGTTATTGTTATCATGTAATTCTGTGAATCACCCAGAAGCAGGAGTGTGCTTTCTCCACATGTGTATTTTCTTAGTTTATCAATATATGTTTTTTTCTCTAGTTCAAAATGTACAAAACAGGCTTTATAGATGTTTGAAAAAGCCTAGTGGGTTCAGAGGAATAATGATCTCAAGGATAAAAGTAGATGCAAGATTAAAAATAAGGTATTTATTATTAAACATTACTTTTTATGAGTAAGTAAAATTATGCAGCCATAACTGAGTTATTCTGCATAACCAATGTCTAGTTTGGAGCAGGGGACTAATTTTAATATAAATTAAGAAATAATTAATTCTAGGCTGTATACATACATATGATAAGTGTTTTCTGATAAATGGAGTTTTTAAGGTGTCTGATTCAATTTACTCCTAATCTGCTTTAAATTTTCTATTTAGTAGCAAATCTACTTTTCTCTAATGCCAACAGTACCATAAGAGCCAGAAACCAGTGGCTTTGATGGTTCTTTCAGTTATTTTGGGCTTGAACTTCCACATGCAAATTTCTATCTCTATTGTTGCTTATAAAATTTGATTTATTCCTAATTGATGAGGAGCTGCTATGGACAGTGGTCGTTTGGGCTTGTAATATGAAGAAAACGGTCACCTAACAAGTGCTGTTGTTTTTTAATGTGGGCATACATTTAAATTTCTCCAGCCTTTCCCTCTCCTCCCCCCTCAGCACAAAGCAAAATGCATTTAGCTTTGAGCTGAAGGGAGCTCTGGCTGAAGCCACATCTCCCGCTCACCCAGGCATTAGCATATACAGGCATTGTCTCCGTGGCTTCCTTCTGCAGCTTTATATAATAAAACAAACTGCATCAAATAGGCTAGGCTGTAATATTAGACAAAATCTAATTTCAGTTTGGTTATCATATAGTGTTCATTTCCCTAAGGGAGGGGAGAAATTAAATTTGTAACCTTAAGATTCCAGCTGCAGCAGTGGAGAGCGAGAGCGGCTTTCCTGGGCCTCCGATTATTCACTTTATGAATTAGCCTTAGTTTACTTGTTTCTATCGGGTGTCGACATATTTCTGAATACTATTAGCATAGCAATCAGGGCTGTTCTCAGGTTATTGAATGGTGTGTTGACTTCCGAAATAAATAGATATGCAGTGTGAAGGGCGAGCTGTCACTTTAGGAGAGCTCTTCCTTTCTAAATTAAAAGGCACTTCTAATTGAAAACTATAATAGCAGGAGGGTTAGAGAGACAATGAAACCGCTCAGTCCCTTTCAATTTTCACCGATTCTGTCAGTGAATGTAAGAGAAAAAAAAAGTAAAATGAAAATATTAAATTACAAACAGCAATTTAAGCAGCAATATTAAATTATACCTAAATAGCCATATTGCTCTGAAGCAATTTTAGATGCTTGATTTAAAGACTTTTTGCACCCGAGCTTCCTCTATTAGACTCTGATCTCTCTGTTTTATCACTTAACACATAATTCCATGTTTACATCAGCAAGTGTGTCTTTATCTATGAAAGAAGGGGTACTTCTCAAAAGACTTTTCGTTGTACACTCTGGGATCAGTCACTCAGTGTTGTGTTCATTTTTGTGTGTGTGCCTTTTATCATACCTGAGGAAATGCATAAGGAGAGGGAATCTCAACTCGGGAGAACCTCATAAAATCTATGAAAATTATTTCTGAGTTGTCCATCTGAAGTATTTCCAGAAATTAACAGCAGTAAATCAATTATGAATTATTCGCTGTTTCAGCCACACAAAGAGCTACCAGCTATTGAGTCTATATATTTTGGTCCTTTAAGGGTTAACAATTGAGGCCTGTTATAGCTCATTTCTATAGTAACAGCAAGACTGAGACTTTTTATGGGCACCTAATAATTAGAAAGTGCTAGAAGGTATAACAATATAATGAATCAAAACTGATAGACTTGTGGGTTTCCATAGAAACATGTATAATTATGATAATCGGTCCCTGGCGAACCTTCCGAATCGTATACATTCAGTTAAATGCAATAAACATTAGGCACTATTTAGTGAGCTGTGCTGCAGATTGACAGTGTGAGATACAGCGAGGCTATGAATAAAATCGCCGTGCAGTTTATCTCCAACTAATTTCCCGATTGTGTTAATAGAGGTAGTGTGTAAATGTGAGGAATGGGAAGTGTGTTTTGGTTAGTGGTAAAGCTAACAAAGATAATATTTCACAAAGTGACTGGCCGTTAATTTCAGTGCACATCAAAATGGGCTCTGGAATATTATTCAATGCGAGACCCCAGAGCCTCAGAGCAAATGGCAGATCAGGCCTCCCTTTGCTGATTTATTTTTAAAGTAAATTATAAATCTTTTCATGGTTGTCCTTTTTATTTTTTACCCTTTTCTTTTCCCTCGTCCTGCCTCCTCCTGTTCTGGATTATTTTTCAAGTCTGATTGTGGAGAGAGGACTTGTCAGTGAATATTTCCGTTATTTCTGGCTCGAAAATGGCGAGTTTCACTGCACAGCTAGCTTTTAATTTTCCCCCAGCTTCTAGATTTAAAGTGAACTGAACTTTCCAGCTTGCAAAGGTGCGGAAAACTGCCAGAATGCCTTGCAATGTGGGACACAAAATAACATGTGCTTTGTGTGTATGTGTGTGTGTCAGTATGTGTGTGTGAATATGTGTGTGTCTCTGTGTGCATGTGTGATGTGTGCAGGTGTGGGGGGTATCTGTGTATGTGGGGAATGTTTGTGTGTGTGTGTATATGTGTGAGTCGCTGCCTCTGTATGTGTATGATGAGTATTTGCATGCGTACACGTGTGTGTGTGT
>NC_022031.1:20087389-20091425 GCF_000317375.1 Microtus ochrogaster | reverse complement strand
GAGAGAGAGAGAGAGAGAGAGAGAGAGAGAGAGAGAGCTTTGTGGAGCAGGCAGTATAGAAAGTTAAACATTCTTCTTCTTTTATTTTTTTAAACAGGAGATTTAACACTCCAGTTTGGAAGATGCCAGACTGTTCTCAAGAGGAATAATGTGGCTGGGATAAGGTGATGTGGGGTGGGAACTGTATGAGACAATTTTAATAGAGAATGACAGGAAAGGTAGGGAGAAGCTTCTAAGCATGTGTGGGGGGTTGGGGTGCATGATTATGAGTCTGCATTATCTAGTAGTACTGACCTTCACCATCAATGCCCATGATAACCTCTCAGAATCGTTTCATAAGAGAAATGTGCAGTGAGTTCCCCCTAAAGCAGATGGAGAAGAATGCAAATTTGGGCTTATGAGATTGGATCCCTTAGTAAGGACAGGGTCTGGCTTCAGGATGAAACCACACAGGTGTGGTGCATTATTTCTAATACTAAATTTAATAAACAAAGTGAATAAAATGTCTTGTGGGGAGAAACGCTTTTCTGCAGCAGCGGCTTCAGGGCTATTGCAACCTGCACTGTTTTGTCCTGTGGGTCTTTAGTGGACCTCATGCTGTTTCGAGATTCAGCATGGGGGGCTTTTAAGTCACAGGGCAGTGCGTCTCGAGCCTCTCTGCTCTCCTTCATGACTGTGTGACTTCCTAATACTATAATGGTGTGCCACAAAAGATTCTAGCCCCTGCCTGGCAGGAGCTGAAGTGGAGAGGGGGTGGGGGAGGGGGTTTGGCCAGGTTCTCTTTGAAAACACAATTCTCCTGGCTTTCAAGGACCCCAATATAGGGGAAAGGAGTCCATAGGTGTTTACTTTGCATGACAATGCAAATGATTAACCAATTCCCTTTCATAAGAACTCCTTTTCAGTCCTCTGTCTCCCTCTTATCTATAGTGGGGGGGGGGGAAGGATAGTAAACATTTATGTTTTTTTAAAGTTTATTTTATATTATTTAGCTGTTTGTTATTTTCATCCAAATTCCATCCTCATAGCTCGATCTTGTGACATTTGACATGCAGAATTCAAACCAGTATTTATGCTGTTATCTCACAATGTTGGAACACTTCTATGGTCTGTTTTTAAACCTATATGAATATAATAATGTGTTAGTCAATAAATAGGCAGAAAACACTATATTACTCTTAAGTAATATAGTATATACATATCCACACATAGCACATCTGTGTATTTGTGTCATTGGACTTGTAGATGAGCATATACATGAATGACAGTTCAATTCCACATTGTTGTATTTTATAAAACCTTTACCTGGCTTGGTATGGAAACTAGGAGTCTACATTTCCAGAAAATTAATGATTGTAGTGTTTTTCCTCCACAAAAGTCACTAGTTTGTTCTACTTCTCTTTCATCAGCAGATGTGTCCCCCCCCCCAAACAGGTCTCACATATGTGCTACTTAAATAAGAGATTCGTATTGGTGTGCTTGACAAACATTGACTGGATGTTGCCCCTGTCCAGGGTACTGTCAGTTTAAATGGAGCTGGAAAAGCATATTATCTACTTTGTATATCTTTATTTACAAGTAGTTGGGTGTGTCACTTAGCAGTTAGAAGTGCTGTTGTCAGCCTAAAGGAAATAAATTTATTTTTCTTTTAACAAATGTTTATTGAATTTTCCTCTTTGTAATAGGCACGATGTTTTGCAACTGAATGTTCATAATTGAACAGTATTTCTGCCTCTTCCTCTCCTAGGCTCTTATTTTTGAGGGTAGGAAGTTGAAACAGATAAGTAAATGGGTACTAAGTAGGGATAAATACCATGAAATGAAATTTATAGGAAATATTATATGGGAAATACAGATAAACTAAGTAAATTGTTTGAACTTAAGTGATGATACTATAAACAAAGCAATATTCAAATTTCATAGCACGGGCTACATGAACATCATAGTACTAGTATTTACTGCAGAATCTGTTAAAAAGGAAGTTGTAAAATAAGTATTTGTTGAACAACTTGTTGGTGCCTCATGCTCAGTCAACCTCCATTCTCTCTTGGTGTATCCTTGACTGTATGTGTATGCTCAGAGATATGAACAAGCATTGCTCCCCACAGTGTACTAGGAAGGAAGCTGAAATTCTAAGATGCTAAGCCAAGGTTATGCTGCAGATACACGGGGACTTAAGTCAGCCCATCACTTTTCTATGCCCTTGCTCTATTAGCAGCTCGGCCCCTTTATACCTTTAGAACAAAGGAGAATTAGCATCTTCACACCACCCCGACATTTATCCAGGCTTCGCTTGCTTTTTATAGCTTAAGAGCTGTGCCTCCAAGGGAAGATGGGAAATGTAACCTGACCGGACAGATCTAACCCACCCCTGTTCCATACCACACTGCTATTATTCTAAACAGTCTTATTCAGAACCTTCAGGGATTTGTAGGGTAGAAACTCTTTCACATGACTGAATCTGTGCTGTTTATTTTCAGCTTAGTCCTGCTGCTGTGGGAATACATCTACACTTTCTGTCTCACTGCGCATTACGCCTTTAAAACTAAATTGTTCTTTCTGCGTGGACTCTGAAAGCCTTGTTAAGAGTGTAGCATGTTTGAAGATCCTTGCTTATCTCTCTTGATTGAGGTTTACCAATCTTTTGATGAAAGGAAAGAAGGCCAAGTATTTAAACATTTACTTATTGTTTGTTCTAGTTGAGCAGGTATTATCAATGTGGTCCAGAGTTTCATTCAAACAGACTGAATTTGCCTATTCATTAGATGGTCAGAAAAGCAGAAGTGACAATATCCATCTATACTATAACTAGATTGGTACATTGGTATATTACATATAGGAAGGTATATATGAATTTAAGCAAGAAAATGTATTAGACATGGTGGTTTATGTAATTCTAAAAATCACAGAAAGCAGAGATACAGGATTGCTACATGCTTGAAAAAAAAGCATGGTCAGCATACTAAGATCCAGGCCAGTGTGGGGCTATTTAGTAAGTGAGACATTTTCTTAAGAACTAAATTAATTTAATAATTAAAAATAAATGACCAAAGTAAGTATATAATGTACATGCCATAATTGCACACAGCAATCCTCATTAGCAACTTAGTCAACAGTGATGGGCATCTGATAAGATTATTAAATATAGTTAGCATTTTTATTTTCTGGATTAAAAATTATTTATTAGCCTATTCACAAAATGCAATGAAGTGTAAAAATTGTGTATGATGCATTTCATAAACACAATAAATCCTCTTTTTGGAATTGGCCTAATCAATACTTATGATCACTTTACTGATACAGTAAAGATTAGCTAATATTTTCATAGACTTTGTTAAATACATTGTTCAGACTGGTGAACCTATCACTTATATGTTCACTAAAAGTGTGAACTCGGTTTAGGCTATGTCTCACTGGTAGAGCACTTGGCTAGCATGTATAAGGCCTCATGTTCAAGCCTCAACATTGAAACACAGGCAGATTCATTCATTTTGACCTTAGTCCTCAAGTTTATAAGGAGTGCTTTCTAGCTTTAGCTTTAATTCTTTCCGAAAGAAAATAAAGAGCAAGGATTTTTTTTTGTTGCCATATTTTACTCATATTACATAACACACATTTTCTCACATTATTTTTTCCATTTCTACAACTTAGTGCAGCAACAACTCCCAATTGTCCAGTGGGACTGACAAGTGAACATTTGTGAACTGATGCATGGTTGTGAAATGCAGGCTTCTCTATCAATTTGATAAATAAAAGAGAGATATATTAGAGAGAAGGCATGGTTCTGTCTTAGCCATGGTTGGCTGCTGTCTCAAAACTACTTTTATTTTGTTATCCTTCATCTAAGGTACGCTTCTGTTGTTGGTTAATTAAGGTGAGAACACCTAAATAGGACTAAGTTTGATGCAAATAAAAATTGAATCTCATGATTCTCTAGTCAATGTCTGTATACTCTCATAGAATATCCTACCTCTCATCTATCTATCTATCTATCTATCTATCTATCTATCTATCTATCTATCTATCTATCTATCTA
>NC_022031.1:20080714-20087234 GCF_000317375.1 Microtus ochrogaster | reverse complement strand
ATCCATCCAATTACCTATCTCTTTTTCTTGTTCTCTCTGTCTTTGTCTCCCTCTTTCTGTGTCCGTCTCTGTCTCATCCCCACACGTACAACTACAGTTTTCAACTTGCCGCAAGCTATTACTAGAAAAAAACACTAAAAATGCCAAGCTCTGTAACTTAAATACCATAGAATCTATTCTCAATATGGTACTGTCATTTAAGGCAAGGTTATTCAGCCATTGCAAGTGGTATTGAGTGAGGTTCAGATGATCATTATACATTACAACTTGGGAAAGTAGATTAAAACAAGAAATAATTTACTATCGTACACTTGCTATAAAATGATAATGGGCATATCTAAATGTTGATATAGAATTGTGTTATTTTCCTCACATTTTCTACAGACCCTAAAATAACCAACCACTATTATTATCATAAAATAGCCTTTTAAAAGAAAACAAAGTATTTTCTAAATTGTAATTACACCATAAATACATATATGCATGAAGAATAATAGCTGAAATGTTACTAAAACTTATTTTTGAATCATAAGATTGTTTAGATATTTAAAAATCTTTCCTTCTAAATTCCATTTTTCTCCACTGTGAGTGTATGACTTTTGTAATCATGCGAAAGACAAACGCTACAAGTGAAAAGGGCTGGAATGTTTCCTAACATCAGTGATAATGCTTTGCTGGGAGATAGGAGTAGGGCAAATTTGCCCAGTGGCTCTTCACATAGAAGCTACAACATTCGTGGATCATGTGTGCAGCCTTGAGACCCCCCCAGGAGTTTTGACCCTTCGTCTCACCATGTTGGTAGTTGTATTGTAATAATAGTAAAAACTACAAGGCAAAAGAACAAGTAACTTTTAAAGGTAGAAGAATTAGAATTATGTCATACTTTTCAATGGAACTCTGAAAGCCAGAAGGGCCTGTCAGGTGTGTGCAGAGTCTATGAGATTACAGATGACAGTCAGACTACTATACACAACAAAACATTTAATCAATATAGATGGAGAAAATAAGATATTAGATGATAGGTCAAATCCAAACAAGAACTATCTGCAAACCCATAACTACAAAACTCACTAGAAAAAAACCCCTATTCCAACAAGGTTAATTATACCCATGAAAACACAGGAATAAAGAATCTCATGCAAGAAATACCACAATAATACTATGACCACCACCACCAGCAGCACCATCATCATCAACAACAACAAAGTAATAGGAATTAACAATCATTGGTCACTAATATCTCTCAACATCAGTGAGCTCAGTTTCTCAATAAAAAGAAACAGACTAACAGGATGGACTCAAAAACAGGATCCATCCGTCTTCTGCATACAAGAAACACACCTTAGCACTAAGGGCCATTGAGGTACAAGCAAAAGCTAGCAAGTGACAGGCCTGCAGGATGAACCACACAATTACTTGTGCAATTAAATCAGCACTTTCAAAGTTGTTTTTCAAGATTAAAGTTGCTAAAGTGGTACCTTTGACAGAATTAATATATAACAGCTGAAGGTTGTAGTTGATTACCAATATTATTACATAAATTTTCACTACCTGCAGGCTCAGATTTTGAAGGTTCTTGTCTGTTTAACTTTGACTTCTTATTTATTTTCTAGAGTGGTTTCTTCATTTTCTTTCTTAGTGAACATATTCAATAAGAACTTTGCCATTTATGAAAGTATAGATTAGTTTCTCTTTTCTATAGTATAGAGATAGAAACATGGAGGGAATATACGCTATTGAATGTACAATTATATTTAAGGCCTTCCTCATAAAATTCCTATTATACTTGTTTCACTTAGCTCTTTGAATAAGAATATTATTCTGTGAGCAGGAAAAGCCTTATCCTTCTTGCTGTGCCCATACAGGGATGACAAAGAGCCCCTTTCCTTCTTCTAGAGCAGAGCCTTCCTGCTTACTTGACTGATCTGGACAGGACAGCACAGCACAGTCATTTCCTTCTGCTGGCCCAAGCTATCACTTTTTGACACTGTACAAGAGGGGATTGTCTAATCTGCCAAGATGCCTACAAGTCGTAGTGTCTACAACCACCACCAATAGAGAACCTGTGTAACAGTTCTTGCTTTGCATTCATGGATCTGACCACTGTTTCACAAGCTCTTAGTGGAGGAGTGGCTGATTAATTGATACTTCTAAAATCTAATAGGAAAAATGACAAAGAAGTACACAAAGATATTTCAATAGTTATCCCTTTGGGGATAGAGTAGAGAGTTAGCAGAGAGTTTTCCTTTCCTCAAGATGACTTTATTTTAGAAGCATGAACGTTTTTCTTGAAAAAGAACCTTTGCATACTCCTTGCATTCTCCAGCCCATTTTGTTCTGTGTGAATTCAATTGATTATAAACACAATTATCAGTACTAAATAAGATGGAAAACTTATGGCTATCCAAAACTCAAGATGGTTTTGAATATTTTTACCCCAATGTTCTAACAGTAGTAGGAGGAATATTCTAGTTCTTATTTATATAATTAAGAAAACACCTTTTGAAGAGAACTTTTTTAGGTCTATTCTCATGGTTTTGATCGGTCCCTTAATTAAGAACAGGACAGAAATTCTGTCTCAGGCTGAGTTTCCATCTCAGCAATGTCCTGAATCTGGCCATCACAGGCCATCACAGGCTGAGTTTTGATGTCATGAATGTCCTTAATGTCTGACGGACCCATTCCCGCAACCTTACCTTGATTGTCATAAACTGAAGTGGAGTCTGAGCTTCCATCCAGGCAATGTCCTGAGACTGCCCAGCTCAAAGCAACAGTTCAGCAGTGGCACTTGCTCTCACCTTCCTGACAAGCAGGGAAAGTAACCAAATTAGCTCATATCAGCAATGTATAACAGTAAATACAAACTTAATTTACAATTAAGGCTGCATTTGAAAATTTCTTTTAAAACGATGTCCCTTCTTAGCTATTAATGATAAATTGGGATTGAGGGCTCAGCTCATTGGAACAGCAGCTGCCTTGCGTGCACAAAGCCCCGGGTTCCATGCCCAGTGTTTGGGTTAAGGCCAACAGCCAGAACCACAAACAAATAACACAACATGATACAATAAACATCTCTAACATATATCAGTTGGTGCTTTACTGTACTTTTCCTCAAAAGTATTTTATTTCTGTGTTTGTTGTATGTGTGTGTGCACATGTACAGATAATATCAATCTCTTCCTTTACCTCTCTCTGTCTTCATTTTTGAGACAGAGTCTCTCACTGAACTTGTGCTAGATTCAGCAAGAATAGCTGGCCAGTGAGCTCCAGAAAACGTCCTCCTTTTGCCTCTCTGGCACTAAGACTACAGGAAAATGACACCAAACTCAGCTTTTTATGTAGATGTTAGGGCATGGACGCTGGTCCTCATACATGAGCAGCAGGTTCTTTAGTGACTGGGCCATCTTTTCAGTCATCTTTCAAGGATTTTCTTTGGATAAAATTACCAAGGGCAGAATCTTCTGTATTCTCAATAATTCCCACTGGTAATAGGTGAGAGGTATGGTAATTCCTATTTCATCTAAGATAGCTGGAAGTCACTGAGCCAATGCATTTTGAGTTGGAGAACATTCACATAAAATGTCATTCCTGTGGGGTAGGGAGCCTTGTATCTGGGTTTTCTTTGAAAGATTGAAAAAGATAGTTTTGAAGTACATATTGGAAGGTGTGTACCAGAAACTGTATTGAAGAGACAATATAAGTTCTGAAAGCAAATAATAAACAGGAAATCATAGGAAAAAAAACAAACAAAGACAAAGCAAACAACATTGTAAACATAATGAAAAATAAATTGTTTTCTGCCTTAGGAATTTTAGAGCTCAAAATTAAAACTGCTGCTGTTTGCCCCCTTAGTTTAAGTAGTATTAAATAATGAGAAATTCTCTGTTGCAATACATCCCTAAGCTATTTGGACAGTTTAAACATAAACCTTTTATTCCTTAGATCTCAGTGCTAGATTTGTATAGATTTTCGGCAGAGGCTCTAAATAGGCTCCAGTCAAAATACTATTTGTTTAAATATGCATATTATTTTTCAAGCCAAAACAGAAGCAGAATAATACTACTGAAAACTGAAAGAAAACCAAGGTAAGCAGTAAGGGAGTGCTGCAGCCTTCGACCTGTTAAATTTCTATTAGTGAGAAAGTAGGACCATGAGGGAGACAAGGAGAAAAGGAGAAGTGGGGAGAGGGAGGGAGAAAGGCATGAGAAAAATGGGATAAAGTGCAGGAAGGAAGAAACCTGTGTTGTTTTCTGTGACTGCTCCTACATTTAAAACCTAAGCTAACGAGGTCTAACATCAAAAAATGTTTATTGCCAAGGTAACACCCGTCCCTTTGACTGAGGTTTTTGTTCTGCCTGGTTCTCACAGTCATTAAGTCCCAAAGAAACACACAGAGTTCTACACTAATTATAAAATGGTTGGCCTAGTAGCTTAGGCTTATTATTGACTCTTTTTTTTAATTTATTTATTTATTGAGGATTTCTGCCTCCTCCCCGCCACCGCCTCCCATTTCCCTCCCCCTCCCCCGATTAAGTCCCTCTCCCTCATCAGCTTGAAGAGCCATCAGGGTTCCCTGACCTGTGGGAAGTCCAAGGACCGCCCACCTCCATCCAGGTTTAGTAAGTTGAGCATCCAAACCGCCCAGGCTCCCGGAAAGCCAGCACGTGCAGTAGGATCAAAAACCCATTGCCCTTGTTCTTGAGTTCTCTGTAGTCCTCATTGTCCGCTATGTTCAGCAAGTCCGGTTTTATCCCATGCTTTTTCAGACTCAGGCCAGCTGGCCTTGGTGAATTCCCGAAAGAACATCCCCATTGTCTCAGAATGTGGGTGTACCCCTCGCAGTCCTGAGTTCCTTGCTCGTGCTCCCTCTCCTTCTGCTCCTGATTTGGACCTTGAGATTTCTTTCCGGTGCTCCAATTTGGGTGTCTGTCTCTGTCTCCTTTCATCGCCTGATGAAGGTTAATATTCAGGGGATGCCTGTATGTTTGTCTTTGGATTCACCTTCTTATTTAGCTTCTCTAGGATCGTGAATTATAAGCTCAATGTCCTTTATTTATGGCTAGAAACCAAATATGAGTGAGTACATCCCATGTTCCTCTTTTTGGGTCTGGCTTACCTCACTCAGGATAGTGTTTTCTATTTCCATCCATTTGTACGCAAACTTCAAGAAGTTCTTGTTTTTTACTGCTGAGTAGTACTCTAATATGTATATATTCCATACTTTCTTCATCCATTCTTCTATTGAAGGGCATCTAGGTTGTTTCCAGGTTCTGGCTATTACAAACAATGCTGCTATGAACATAGTTGAGCATATACTTTTGTTGTATGATAAGGCCTCTCTTGGGTATATTCCCAAGAGTGGTATTGCTGGGTCCAGGGGTAGGTTGATCCCGAATTTCCTGAGGAACCGCCACACTGCTTTCCAGAGTGGTTGCACAAGTTTGCATTCCCACCAGCAATGGATGAGTGTACCCCTTTCTCCACACCCTCTCCAGCAATTATTGACTCTTATAACATATATTAACCCATAATTCTTGTCTGTGTTAGCCACGTAGCTTGATACCTTATTTGGTGAGACAGTCACATCTTTCTCTGTGTCTGCCTTTCTCTGTGTCTGGGTGATGACTGAAGACAAACTTCCCTCTTCCAAGAATTTTCATTGCCCTGCTTGTACTTCTTGCTTAGCTACTGGACAATCAGCATTTATTTAAAATGCAAGTGACAGGGTGCAGAGCATTGTCCCATAGCACCCTACCCTATGTGTCTCTATGGCACAAGACAGTTTCAATCAGAGACTGGTCCCTTCATGTGCATGTTGGCTGAAAGCTTCAGGGCAGGAGGAGGCTCAGAGACCAGAGCTCTTGTCATCTTGCAGTTTTTTTTTTTTATCTCTTTCCTATTCCAGAAAGGATGGATGAGTTAAGTATTATGGGAGAGGCATCCTAGGTGAGTCAGAAAATCAACTCTGCCCATGCTCCCCAGGTCACAAGACCCACTGCTCAGCAACACACTGGGCAATTCTCTTTACATATATGTTTACAAATATTAGCAGTCATGACAAGCACCTAAGCAGTTTCCACCATATGTGCTTACGTGGACACTCTATGGCCACTTGAACTTAGAAAAGGAAGAAGAGCTATAGCTTTTGAAGAAGCAAGTTTCCTTGTTAATTTTTAAAAACTAAATCCTCAAAACAAATGTCCACAGTCAATGAATAAAATTTATCAGTGGCCAAGAATCTGTTTTGACTTCTTCTGAACTCCTTGCTGTGTACCAGTATATCACAGTCTTTGGTGGACATGGCCAATCCCCTTTTCTTCAGGAAACTCCAGGCACATCTTTAATGGAAAAATGAAGTGTCTGCTACAGTGGCAAGGAGTCCAACAATGACCACAATAACTCAAACATCTAGAGACCCTTCACCAGCACAACTCCAAGAAGGGAAACACACAAACTCTACTACTAAAAAAGTGACCGGAGTTAACAACCACTGGTCATTAATATCACTTAATGTCAATGG
>NC_022031.1:20063612-20079574 GCF_000317375.1 Microtus ochrogaster | reverse complement strand
CAGACACAGAGGAAATTCAAAGAATCATTAGATCTTACTACAAAAGCCTGTATGCCACAAAACTGGAAAATGTAAAAGAAATGGACACGTTTTTAGATAAATACCATATACCAAAGTTAAACCAGGACCAGGTGAACAATCTGGTGTCTATTAAACCAATTGCTTTCTCAACACTTAAATTTTGCTATGAACTTGCCTTTAAGTTTTGACATCTCTCGAAGCATTCCCTGTTCTCACATAGGTAAACATATATATGTACATATTTATATACATACAGATATATTCTGTATTTTTCCTTTTTAAACAATTCTCCTTTATCCTCCATCATTTAATAATGGTAAGAAATATGAAGCATTTGTGATTCACATCAAAAGTTACACTTTTATATTCTTATAATTATTCAGACAAGAAAAGAGAATGCAATTACTGGAGTAAATTTAGCTTTTGTACAAAAGAAATCTATGGTAGAACTATAATTATTATAATAGCATAGTAAATATACAGACTGTAACATGCAGCTATTTTTCAGTATGATTATTATAGTGTTGCTATTACTAGAGCCAATTTACTATAGTTTTACTAGGCAAATATTAGTTACTCTATTTTTCATGTAATAACTATGGTTTGTTATGGTTTTATGACAAAACTAAAATGCTATTATAATAGATTTTATTATGTTGTTTTTATAAGTGGTAGAGAGGGACTTTCAACTTGCTTCCTAGCTCAGCCTTGTGCTTGCAGTATGACCTAGAGCACGTCACTTGAGCTTTCATTATCCTTGTTTTCCACTATGATAAAAGAAATGTTTATTAAAAATAATAATCCTATTAAAATATAAAGTCCCATGCTAATTAATTGCTTTTATATTCTCTTTGTGGATTAACTAAGGTGAAATAGTAACCTTTTATTATTGACTATATATATGTTTGTGTATTGTTCATCCACACAGTGAATTAAGTACTCTTAATAAACATGATATTTTCTCTAAAATTAAATAATGGAAGCTGGACCATGTCTGGGGAGGTCCATGTGCTCATTATCATTTTCCTCTAAACTTTTTGCCTAGTGGAATCCTTCTGAGCTTGAGTTTTTTTCCCTGTTTTATATTGGTATTCTTCATTAATCTCTAGCTTATCATGAGTTTCTACTTTTATGTATTGCTAAATACGGCAAAGCTGCTTTTAGAATTGGTTGTGTATTATGCCATTATTGTAGTTTATTGTTCTAGCTCTGATATGCAAAGCTGAACAGCACGATCAAAAATAAAATTATGCAGGCTGGGAGGATGACTCAGTAGGTAAGGTGCTTGCTCCACAAGTGTGAGGATTTGAGTTCAGATTCAAAATATCCATTTAAAAAAAAAGGCCAGGCATGGTGACAATCAACTTTAACTCAAGGACTACAAAGGGAGGGGTATACAAAGGCAAGAAGATTTTGGAAACTTGGTGGACAACTAAGCCATCCAAAATGGCCAGTTCGAAGTTCAGTAAAAAGATTCTACTTTAAAAAATAAGACAGAAAATGGATGAAGATATCAATACATCAGTTTCTGGCCTACAGATATGCCTATATGTGTGAGCACATGCCAATACACATATGAGCAACACACACACACATACACACACACAAAACACTTCTTTAAGTACAGTTGTGGAATATCATGTGTTATATAAAATCTGCTATTGTTCTAATCTTCATGAGCCTTCTGCGGCAATAATGTGTTCAGTGAGGAGTTTAGCCACCTTAGGCCTAGATTGATCTTATTTTACATATTAATCTACTAGTACTTTAGTAAAGTACATTTAAGAGTAGATTCTTATATAATAAGTGATGCTCCATTTTCTCCCTCTGAAATTTTATTCCATTTGGAAGAGAACATTGAGACAGATAGAAATCAAGATAGAATTGGTTTTACTGAAAATTTTAATTGGAGAAGCAGACTTGATACATAGTGAAACTGTAAAATCTTTGCAATGTATTTGCACTTCTGGTTCAGGACAGAGCTACAAAGTGATTCTCAAAAGGCAGGAGCTCCCTGAGGCAGGAAGACAAACAAGAGTCATCTGCCTCTGAGCACAGCTGCTCATGAGAAGTTGCATGATGTTAGGAAGGCTTAGGTGCTTCCTTCAGGTTCATTCTTCAGATGAGTTATTAAAGAGAAAAGGGGAGTATGTCTTAGTTTATTTTCCTGTTCCTGTAATAAAATTCTCTGATAAATGAGACATAGAAAAGTAAGGTTTATTTTGCCTCACAATTCCGAGTTACAGCCCTACCATACTAGGGAAATCATAACAGCAGGAACTTACAGGAGCTAGTCGCATAATATCTACGCATATCAGGAGCAAAACTTGTACTCAGCTCTCTCTCTCTCTCTCTCTCTCTCTCTCTCTCTCTCTCTCTCTCTCTCTTTCTAGATTTCAACTGACTAAATGTTGCCATCTAAGGTGGGTGAGTCCTTCCACATGAATTAACTTAATGGTGATAATCACACACTGGCAGGTTCAGAGCCTAGTCTCCCTTGTGATTCCAGATTTCATCAAGTTGAAAGTTGAGGCGAACTATAATCAGAGAGTAAAAGCTTGACAACCATTAGTTCCCCCTTATTTCCAAAAGGTCAATAGAAGTACAATCTACCTAAGTCTATATATATACAAAAGAGAAGGGTTTTAAGATCAGGCTGCTATTATTTGAATCCTAGTTCTTGGTTTTTTATCTATATGATCACAGGCAAGTTATTTAAGACATTAGGGTGATATATTCATTTCCACACACAGAGTCTAGCAGCTTTCTATGTCTTCATCAGAGTGTAAGAACAACTTGATTATGTGACTGTATGCTGACTAGTCAGGTATTGATAAAATTAAGCTAGTCATTTCCAGGCCTGGCCCTGGGCATGAGTCTACACCATTTCCTTGTGCCACATAGAGATATGAAGGATCCAGCTGAGGAACTAGATACACCAAGTCCTAGAAAAATGAGACAGAGAGATAACATGGATCCCAGAAGTCTCAATGGAAACTTTATATATTTCACTCTTTTAATATGTATTGGTAAATAATTTCAATAAAAAATAATTATTTCTTATCAAAACCATCCCCCAAATTTCTGGTTGCTTCTGACATGGGCAAACCTTTATTAGAACACAAAGAGCAGTGAGAGAGATAAAAGGGAATACAATTTGGAAAAGATGTGCTCCGTGATTCTTAGAAAACAGAAGGGATACATAAGGCGAAAGATCTAAATTTGCCCCACTTCACAATCTGTGTCTTTGTTTTCAGTTTTGTCTCAGTTTCTCAAACAACATCCCTGACAACAAGGACAAGGGAGAGAGGATGAACAAAGCCTGAGTCAGTCCCAAAGTATCTCAAGGTAATGACCACAAAGTATAGTTCCTGTAAGCCCCTGAAACAGACCCAGACATGCCCAAGTATGCCCAAATATGGAAAAACAAATATCAGAAATGTATTAATGTAAGTGCTGCTTGTTTGACCAATCATGTTAAAAATGGAATAGCTGTTCCAAGAATTTCCGTTAAAAGTACCTGTGGGCCTTTGTCTTGGGTTGCCATTTTGTACCAGTGGTTGACCCCTTATGCTGGAATAAATGCTTTTCATCTTTGTATATTATTTGATTCTGAGATATTCCTTCAGCAGTTATCAGACCCTTACAAAGGATCTTGTCACTGTTCAGGCTGCAAGAGTATAACAGAGTTTGTGGTGGTTAGAAAGAAATTGGCACACAAAGGGGTAGCTTTGTTGGTATGGTATGTTGTAGGTATGTTCTTCTTTGAGGAAGTGTGTCACTGTGGAGGTGGATTTTGAGAGTTCATATATGCTCAAGCCATACCCAATGAAACAGTTTCCATCCTGGTGCCTTCTGACCAAGATGTAACAAACACCATGTCTGCTTGCATGCTGTCATGCTCCCTGCCATGATGATAATGAACTGAACCTCTGAATTGTAAGCCACCAACTCAATTAAATGTTTTATTTTATGAAAGACCTCAATATAAACATGACCACGCTGAACCTGATAGAACAGAAAGTAGAAAGTAGCCTTCAATGCATGGGTACAGGAGACGACTTCCTAAACATAACACCAGTAGCACAAAGACTGAAAGCAACAATAAATAAATGGGACCTCTGAAACTGAGAAGCTTCTATAAAGCAAAGGACACAGTCAATGAAACAAAAAGGCAGCCTACTAAATGGGAAAAAATCTTAATCAACCTCAAATCAGACATAGGATAGATGTGCAAAATATATTTAAAAAATTCAAGAAATTAAACATCAAAATATCGAATAATTCAATTAAAAATTCTAATTCTGTTAACTAAACATACATTCAGTAATGTTTTAGAAAACATAAAATTTAATAAAATAATTGATAAGAAAAAAATTAAATTGAATAAATTATCTTTCTATAAGTATACTAGGTCAATACTGCCCAATAAAACATAATATGCTGACAAGGAATATAAAGGAAGCATGTTAACCCAGTTGTAATATAAACCACAGAATCATATTTAAATTTTCTACTATCTACCAGGAAAAACCCCAAACTAATATGAAATCAGTAAAGCATATTAATGATAAATGTCATTTGGCCCAAGGTAGACAAAAATATTTTCATTTTAAACTACAGTCAATAAAATTGCTAATGAGACATTTTACACATTTTAATTTACAAAATGCACCATGACGAGTCTCCTTACAGCACATCCACTTTGGACGGCTACTTTTCAAGTGTTTCATCGATCCACATGATAAAGTTCTGTGAGGAATACTATTGATCTCCAACTCTATGTGTTTCAGGATTTCTTTCCCAAAATTCTGACTCATATTTTGAGTTTTATCATTTACCTTTAATTACAGAGGCCTAATACTTAATGAGATTCTTCTATCCTCCTTGCCTACAAGCTCTGGGCTTTACTTTTTAGATTTGCTGATTTTGAGCAGCAGAATGACTAGCTCTTTTCCCATAATCATTCAAATTAGAATTCAGAAACCTGTCTCCTTCTCTTTAGGCTCTGTCATTCATCTTCAGTTGAATACAGGTCCAAACCATCCTGAATCTGTACCTTCTTGCTTCTCAGTTATTATGGAATTATTTAAAATTTTAAGTATTATTTCTGAATTATTAACAATATCCTAATGCTTTGATCCATGTCCATGCATTTACACATCGTCACTTTGTCTAATCAGCTTGTACACTGAAAAATATAGTTTCTTTGACAAAGTATGATAAATCAATTTGCTAAACCCCAAAGTATGGACATTAAGGATATAAGAGCATAAGGATATGAAGATATAAGTGTATAAAGGCATAAGGTTATAAGGTTATAGGGATACAATTATAAGTGTTTAGAATGATTGAGAAATCATACCAGCTTAGGAAAATGGTTGTACCAGGTTCTGTTCTAGGGTCCATTACCCTAATAGACACAGGTGGAGGGCTAGGTTTATGTTATCAGGAATGAATGCCTACTTGTTGAGTGGGCTTTTTGTCCCACTACATGGCTGTTTTGATGTCTTCAGGATATCAGTACCACTAATATACCTTTCAGGATACCTTGCTATTTCTTGCCATTGTTGTGGTTTGTATACATTAGGACTGAATAGGACTATAGGTTGCTTTTCTTCCTTGGCAACTTGCGCAGATGCTCCTGGTACTATGAGAGGATTCCATCTTTATTCCCTTAAATCCAATGTATGAAGTATGTGTCATATACAACAATAAGGTCTTATCATTAATTTTTCAGAGGCCACCAAGATAAATGACAGAAACCTGTATTGTTTTGGGCAATTCTTGGATTCTTTTGAACAAAATCTTGAAATAAGGATTTCCACGTTTGGCATTGGGGTTTTTGTCAAATTATTAAGCATTATTGATATGAGTGAAATAACTTCATTTAAACTGTATAAATGTGTATACATGTAAACATATCTATGAAATTTTAAGTACCATAAAATAATATGATTTCCTATGGCTTTGAAAAACATTCTTAGTGTTATTTATCCTTTTTTTTTAAAGTTTTACGGTGTGTGTACATTTGTGTAGATGCATGTGAAGAAGAAATGTTGATCTAAAGTGTCTCCGTAAGTTATGCTTTGTCTTACATTTGGAAGTAAAGTCTCTCAACGAACCTGGAACTCATTGATGATTGATTCAGCAAGACTAGCCACCTGGAGGGCTCCAGAGATCTTCCCTTCTGCACTCAGCTGCCTTGCCATCCAGCAAGTGCCGAGGTCAATAGCTCCTGCTAACTCTGCTTGCTTTCCATGTGGGTGGTAGAAATCCAGACTCAGGTCTTTAGCAGAAAGCACTTTCCTAATTGAGCCACTGCTCTCACTTCAAGACTTGAAGATGTTTTAGGTCCCAGTGTCAGTTAATTATTGACAATGAAAAAGAAAATGGGGAAGCTGGGGAGGACCAGGGGAAGACTCAGTGCCTTCTCCTTGATTACAGAAGTTTGTCTTGGGAGATTTCTCAAAACTATACACTTAACAATTTGTGTGTACATATATCCCATATGTGTTATATTTCAATAAAAACGTAATAAAAGCAGCTTTGTTTGTACTTCTTTACTCTCTCAACATAGTACATTATCTTCCTGCTTAGCTTCACTGCCAAATGTCTGCAAGGAAAAATCTATGCCTGTTGTCTCTCTTGTTTTTACATCCCACTCCTTCCCAGCCCATTACAATCTAGCTTCTGCTTTGCTGCTCTGCAAGTGCATTTGCCAATGTAACCAGTGACCTCCTAATTGCTAATTGTCCATCTCCAGGGCTCATCGTCCTTGACCTCTCCAGGCTATCTGACACTGCTGGCCACCCCTTGTTTGTCATCCACTCCTCCTCTGACCCATCCTCATTCTTTTCCTTTCCCCTGGATCATTTCAATTAAGTCTTCCTCCTCCCTTGCTTGATCCCCAAACACTAGAGTTTTTCAATTCTTCTGTGGCTGCTATAAAATCAGAACTAAAACCTGCCTGCCTGAAGTGGTGGATTCCATAATTCAAAGCATAGTTTTTTTAAAACTATAAATGCTTTGCCACTGGATAAAGTCAGCAGATTTTTTACACATATAAATCTATGTTTCTGGTATTGGGGCATTAGAGAAATTTGAATAAAGTTGAATCGATCCTTTTGAGGAAGCATGAATTTGCCAAGGCAATTAATTTTTTTTCTGTAGAAGTCTCACCTACTGCTGCATTCACTGAGCCTGCTTGCAAGTCCTAATGTACTGGAGTCTCTTTCAATAGGGACACCTATGTCTTTAGAGCTGAGCTGCTCAGCAGTATATGCAATCACCAAGGAAACTCATCTAAATGCTTTGGCTCCACATCAGGGGAAAGACTGCTACTAGGATTAGGTAGGGCCACAAAAAGTGCCATTAAATAATCCAAAAACCTAGATAAACCGAAGACAGACCAAAGACCAACATAGAGAGGGGAGCTGGACATATAACTGTATCCCAGTTTTAATGTAGATGGTGATTTTAGCTGCCAGAAAATAGAAAACTGTGTTTGTTGGTCATATTCCTGTAGAAGATTGCTTGGGTATCACGATGCTGTGGGAAATCATTCTTGAAAGTTTTTTTTTTTTAAAGAGAAAAGAGTTCTTCTGTATGCCATCTATGGAAGATACCATTTGGGTTATTATTATTATTTATTATTATTGTGTGTGTGTGTGTGTGTGTGTGTGTGTGTGTGTGTGTGTTGCATTTAGGCAGAGTTTGAATCAGGCATTTTGCTTCTTTGTTTCCAGTTTATCAATATGTTTATTCCTTGGTAAAGTCATGTGTACCTGTGGCTATTAAGTTAGGGCACAATCTTGATTCAATACCACTAATGTACTAAAGGTCTAGGGAAGAAAGAAAATGGAGCAAATGCTGGAAGAGAAAAAGATGAGTAGTTTCTGAGACAGAGCTTAGGTTCCTTTGTAATACACTCAGAATGAAAGGGCCAGAGAAATGTGGAAGTGAAGAACAGACAGTAAAGGCTAAGAAAAAATGAAGACTGAGCTAGGGAAGGTATGCTAAAAGAAGAGGTGTCAGAGATTCAGATCTGATAAGCCAAGGCATTCAGTAGAGAAACATAACAGATGTGAGTCTGGGAAGACATTGTTGATGCTTAGTAGAGCTCAGAGAGCCTACAGTTGAGAAGCAAAAGGAAGGGACACTATGTGTGCACAGAGACTTTTTAAGTGCAAATGTCAGAAACAAGAGGCTGCTATCTATTATCTTGTTCTCATAAGATTTATCTCTGCTGTTGAGTTAATAGATCTACATCTTTGGAATCACAGTTGTTACTAACATGGTGAAAGCACTTGGTGCCACAAAGTTTAAACACTTTGGTTAAAAAAAAAACTCATCCCTTTAACAAACCACATCTAGTACAAAGTAGCTCAGTGAGCAATAAATACTTAGACAGCAGCAACTTGTGGAAGTAGTGTATAGCTATCATAGCATGCTTTATGTATGTGTGACTGTGTGGCTTACAAAAACAGTTTCTAAAGTAGAGTAAAAAGAAATTATCATCGTGTTGTAAAATGTAAGACACAAGGCAAGACTAATCTAAGCTAACAAATTAACAAAACAGGAGGAGTGAGTGAGCCTTCATCCCTTCACTCTGTTAATTCTTAGCATGTTCTGTAAACCGATGGAGATTACGCGACAGCAGTAGTCAGTGCCTTTAATATTGTAACAACAGTTATTTGCCAACTATGATTGAATGTAGAATGCACTTTCCCCATTAATTCTCATTAGAAAATGTAATATAGAGAATTCAGTTTGTTTCTAGGTGAAAAACCAAACAAAAGAATGAAACTTCTATTTTTTAATGATGCTTGCCTGTTGCAGGACAGAGTAACCTACTGCATTTCTGGGTATCTTTATTCTTCTCTTCTCATTAGACAGGCATGTATGAAGTATTTGGCCATGCACATGAGGTCACATAGGTTTATAGAACTCTTAGTGACAGGGTTTGGAGGGAGGAGAATAAGGAACTGATGTAATCATATAATAACCTCAAAATTCAAGACAAAGAGTGAATAAAAAGAAATGCAGTTTAAAACAAAACAAAACAAAATTTCTTTACTTAAAATTACTGAGAGATGCTTTTGCAATTTTTCTTTTTGAATGTGATGTTCAAGACTCATCTTTATGTAGAGTTTATTAAGGGAAACCTTGTGGATTGTCTGTAGCAGAAAACATGTATGTAAGGAACATGTTTCTGTAGCAGAAAACATGTATGGGATATAGGGAAAAGGAGGTGATGTCTATATTCTGAAGGGATCCCAATTTTATGCTGAGCATAACTTTGCCTTATAGCCATAACAGTAACAAGCATGTAAAGAGCAGAAGGAATTGTACTGTTACTCCATCTACAAAATAGGTTCAATAAGAATAATATGTATATTATTAATTTTGTAAAGCATAAAACACCACAATTAACATGTTTCACGTGGGAGGAAGCACACAGATCCTAGACTTGGATTCACTATGTGCGTGCTCCTTTACTTTCAGAAATTTCCCTAATCTCTAAACATTAATTGCTCATTATCAAAGTTTACATTGAACAAAACAGTTTGTTCCCATAAATGTCATCTAAAACTTCAGTGAATGTATGGAATCTGTGTTTTCAATTGTAAATGATAATTGTTAACAAGCAATAAGACACCTGTCAGTTTCTGAGTTTTGTTGTAGATTAATACATATTTAATTTTATAACAAAGTCTAACAGAATGATATCTATTGTCCCTGTATTTCTTTAAAATGTGCAATCATATGAACAGTGTGTGATATCTGGTTAAACGTATTTGATCTATATAAAAGCTACATCAGGTTTCTCATCTTGTGTGTTCATAGTTTGTCTCTGTAATTAAATGTCTGATTTCATTTTCAAAGACAACACACATTACTTCTCGATCAACATGTGGTTTCACTAGAATTGGACTTTGAAATGTAAATTTCTCTCATTCAGTATAACCACAGAAGATCATTAAGATTTTGCCCAGTTCTAATGGGAGAATAAAATCAAATCTTTCTAAGTTTATGAATAACTTTTAGACTTAGTAGTACAGACCACAAGTATTTATATATTACTTAATAATGTAATACTGCTTCTATTTACTGCCTAAAGTCTCCCTTCTTCCAACTCATTCTCCATGTTACTATATGATGATTTGCTCTGGCTCTCATGGCCTTTTGGATAAAATTCATATTTCAATGTCTCCCTTTCATCTTTGATGTGGGATTCCCCTCTATATGCTGTGAATACCATTGGTTAGTAAAGAAACTGCTTTGTGCCTATAGTATAGCAGGGCAGACAGAGTGAGGCGGGGAAAACTAAACTGAATCCTGGGAGAAAGAAGGCGGAGTCAGAAGACACCATGTAGCCCTGCCAGAGACATTCACCGGGTGGAACTTTATCTCGTAAACCACAGCCACGTGGCAATAGTCCGATTAATAGGGATGGGTTAAGATATAAAAGTTAGCCAGAAATATGCTTAAGCTATTGGCCAAACAGTATTGCAAATAATATGGTTTCTGTGTGATTTTTTTTGGGATGAGCAGCTGGGAACAAACAAGCAGCTTCCCACAACAAACCTTCATCTCCTCTTAAGATTCTATTAATGCTTCTCTAGGCATAGTAGCCAGTGACTACGTTACAACTTTTGTTTTTCTTGATACTTTCTGTTGGAATTAGTTTTATTTTTAAATCTTCTCATGATAACGTGCCATTGGGATAATAATGGGAAGTGTAAATTACCTTAACACACCACACTCATTAGCTAACTCATCTGAAAGAACACAGATGTCTTTCACTCAGGAAGCTGAGTCCCTTTACAGAGCATAGACAGTATTTGAGGAAGACATCTCAAAAGACACTTCAACAGTAATGGGCACATTCTTGAAAGAGGCTGATATTGATGACGTTGGATTAACACACTTCTGGTTCACACTTTGGATGCCTAGACCTCCTAGAGAATGAGTACAATGTTTCTTATGTAGAAAGGATTTAGAAAATGCCTGAGAAGAAAACAGAGAGATCATAAACATGAAAGATTACAGAGTCACCTTCTCAAGATGAAGCCTGAAAAACAGAGGCGGATACTTCCTCAATGTCCCTTCCTTTCCCTTCACTTTTCTGTTCTTTTTGCCCATTTTCTCTACACAAAGAACCTAATGGGCAAATGGGAAGAGGAAAATTCAGCCACTTGGCTTTTCTGTTCAGGACTATGCTAAGATACTGTGGCTAATTCAGGTATGGTATCCATGCCATGACGTTTTCTAAAGGCCGTGTGCTAATCCAAAGAAACACTTGTAGATTGATGCACCCACGACAACCCCTGTAGAGGAGCACAGCTGAGCCATCCACTTTTGATCTGAGTTAGAATAAACTGCGTCGTGGACTTCTTGGGACACAGTCCCGAAATCAGGCTTTCTCTATAAAGAAGACAATGGAGAAACAAACTCTGGATCAATGCAGTACTAAAACTAATCTTTTTTCCTCAAACATCCAGCTGTTTGGGGTTTTCCTTTATTATGCGGTTGCAGAGGTATACACTGAAGGCTGTTTGTTATCATCCACATTGTTTTATTAAGTCAATTGATGATAGTAAATAAACAATCTTAGTATAAAAAAGAAATTCATATAAAAATAAAGAACAAAGTCTAATTAACATTGTGGAAAATGCATTTCTTTTCTCAACAGAGCAATAATAACTATTTTATTGATGTCTTACTCTACAGGAAAGCTAATGTCTAGGCCCTAGGGAGATTTTTCTTTTTAAAACAAATCAGTGCAGAGACCACAAGTGAAGACATAAAATACAATAAAATACAATTTTTTTAAAGTAAATGTTTTATACCAGCAGAGTCATATTTATTGAACACCTTTGTACACACTATGGCTACTTTAGAGTTTGAGAGTCCATAGGAATACAAACCTACAGACACGTGGTAAGCAAACTCAACATGGCGGCTCATGGTGGTGCTATCAGTGAGGCACGGAAAAACATCAAGGATTCAAGCCAGCCTAGAGTACGTGAGGCTATCAAATAAAAAGAAAATTTCAAATGTGGAAGAAAACTAAAACACACAAACCCTGTTCCCTTTGCCCCATGTTGGCTTCTTTCCTTCAGCCGCCTCAGAAAGATCCACAGTGCCCTGAGGCCTGAATACACTGGATGTTGATTCTCTGTGGTCTCTACACATCCTTCACAGGAAGTTTCTGTACAGCATCCTCAGGTTGAAATTTTGGTGCACATGACTGAAGAGCCACACAAAAGGCATGTGACTAACTAACAGGCCAAGGACAAGAATGAGAGAAGTGACACAAAAGCTTTCACTGTATTGACGCCAATGTGACCTGGACCTCTGCTTCACTCACCAGGTACCGGAGATTTTCCATTTCTGAGTCCCTGGACCCTCCTGACCTTGAACCTAGTAGTGAGGTTAATAACTGAAAGAGACCCCAGAGGGAGAGCATCCAGGTTTGCAGGTGCAGCACAAAGCCACTGTTCCACCGACAGAAGCCACATAGAAACACAAAATTGTCTTTCTGAGGCCACAAGACTCTAGCTGTCCTCACTGTCCCATTGTTCTCCCCTCCTCTCAGCATGCAAGGTCCACTTCACTGCACATCATTTTATTCCTAGCCATGTTAGCAGTGACTGATGCCACGAGTCCTGAGTCCCCAGGTGAGAGATGTGTCCCAAGCCTTCTATGTCTTCACATCATAAGTCATGTCCCCTATATACTGCCAGCAAGGACAAAGTCAGGGCCCCAGGTCATAGACAGTGCTCAGCACATTTATGGCAGGTATGGGTAGCAAAGGAGATTCCCTTGGGCTTCCTTCTGGCTCTGAGTGTATCCATGAGCTCAGAGCAAAAATGGGAAAATCTCTCTATGGACCCTGCCATCATCCAGTGCTTACAGCTCAGTTATGTTAACTTGTATGACAATGACTTCTCCATGCCCATCCTGAAGGACTTTTTGCACCACACAGACAACTTGAGGAAGTTGAGTGTGGAACAGTACCCTGCCCTTTGGCAGTACTATGATGAGCTGGTTTACATCTCCATGGAAAATTCATTTCTAATGATGAATTTAACAGTATACTAAGTTAAGGGCTCTAACAGGCCCTAGCATGGCAAACATGGTGCCAACAGACCCTGCCTTCCTCCCTTCCTTCTCTCTTGCAAACCATTGATTCTCTTATTTAGCCACGTCCTCATTCCTAAAGCTGATCATCAGGGGCCCTTTCGGTATTTGGCCACTTCCTTATTTCTGACTCATTTCTAAGGCTGATCACCAAGGTCCAGCTATCCAAATTTCCTATTTGGCTACCATGACAAATAGTCATCAAAACCTACCAACTCATCCCAGCTGACCCTAACACAGAAGCTCCCCTTTTTCCCCTTTAAAAGTCCCTCCTGCAAAGCCATTTGCTGCTGTTTCTCTCTGATTCACATTCAGTCACCTTGACTTTCGTCTTGCTTAATAAAGGATCTCTATGTCTTAGAAATTGATTTTTTTTTCTGTGTTTCCTTGTGCTCTGTGGCTAATTCAGGGTCTAGAAGAGAGTGCCCAGTTGTGTGTGGGTCCTTTCACTGAGTGTCTTATAAAGGTACAGTAATTATGACAAATATAAACCATTTCATCTATCGGTAAAGATTAAAAGGCAAAATGAGAATTCTGACAAGATCATGAAAAGTTACAAAAATAGTATAGAAAACAAAACCAAATGGAAGTGTTTTGTTAAATAATTTTGGAGATTTTTTAAAATGTGTTTAACCAGTAACACACTTTTTCTAAAATTAGAAAATAATAAGTATTTGATATAACTGGAGTTTAGTGACATATACTTTTTCTAGAAAAATGTAATATCTTTATTAATAAAAATCCAATTCTCTCAAATATTTCTGGCTATATATTACAGGTATTTTTTTTTAGCTTCTTCCCCATGAGTTATGTGTTTTCTGGAGCGCACTTCAGTTGCTTGGGTGTAAATTAAGTAAAACTTGGAATATTTTCACATTTATACCCATGGTACTCTTGAGTGTCTTGTAAATAAGCCCTTACTTAAGCTGTCTTGGGCTAACAGGACAGCTCATTTCATGGAATTAAAATCTGTCGGTGTCATTTCAAAAGCTGAGAAGCTAATACTTAATTTGGATTTGTTGGTTTCTTGCTGTAGTGTCATGTGTTTCCTTCAGGATTCCGCAATCTGTCTTGTAAAGTGTTTAATTGTATCTTCATTTCGCTGATTATCTTGCTTCAGAGGATTTTAGAAACACATTCACATTTCTGTAATTTTGTGAAACATGTTTTATACTTTTTTCCCCTTTTCTATTATTGAGACATAGAGTCTCATTACTTTTCTGTTTGTTTCCAGTGCAGTAATTTTACTACTTTTGTAGATAATTCTGCCTTTCAATTTCACAGAACTTGTTGGGAACTTCAGAGCTGTTTGGGAAGCAGCGGTTGGTCCATTTTCAAGTCTTTTGATAGCTTGATTCGAAAACAAAGTGGTCATGCTCTGTATTTTCTGGGGGCAAATGTATACTTATATTTTATAACAGTAATTCTGCCTTTGATTTACAGTAGTTTGTTTTTAGTGATTTAACTTCGTATCTCCACAATTCTGTGTTGAGCTAAAGGCTAAATGGATACAATTTTTTTCAGCAACTTCTCAAATGTGTTTCTAATCAGCATGCAGCCGAACCTCTCCATTAAGCAGATCTTCCAATTTTATATTCCTTCCTCAGAGCTCATTATTTTGCATTTACCTGTAGAGAAGTATATTTGCCATGTATTAGTGCAGACACTTAGGTGTTCTCCAGTTTGATGCATGCCTCAGAATGTTGCCCTGGCTTGCTTTTTTAGTCATTTAAAAATGATCTGAAAAAAATAATGCAGGGTTAAAGGTAAACCCTGTCTGGCCTTGTTTTTTTTTTTTTTAATTTTTTTTCAAAAACAGATAGATTATGAAGAAACTTAACCGTAGGAAAAGAAATAATGATAATAGTACATACTTACCATCTTGCCCTTAGCTTTTACATGATCTCCACTGACCATATATTATAATAATAACAGAAGCTATTTAAAGGGTCTGAAAGGAACTAATATGACTTTCTCATAGCTCATACCCAATAAATATGATGTGTGTCTCACTGTCGATGTATTTCAGGTCAGACATCTTCTTGGGTTTCAGTGACCTTAATCTATGCTGATTGAAATAGTGTGAAAAGCACTGTTATGATTAATGGAATCAAATACAATTACTGGAATAATATATGAATGAAAAGTCATTTATAAATTTTTGGTTGATAATTCTAATTTATTCAGATAAACTGGTAAATGCAATAGTGGAAATCTGTAGAGCGAGTACTACAATCATGATCATTTGTTGCTATTGTGTTCTAGTATAACCAGGAAGCCAGAATTCCCTCAGTCTTCCATATCAATGATCACTCCTGGCAGAATTTTTCCGCAAGAAACATGAGTGAATTGTCCAGGTAACTTTCTTGGTTTTATATGTATCTAGCAAACTTATAAAGGATTTCCTTTATAATTGAATTGAAGCATATTTATTTTAGGACCAAGGAATTCAATATTAGGATTTAAAAGTAAAGGAATTTTCTTTTTTAAATTTATTTATTTATTAAGGATTTCTGCCTCCTTCCCGCCACCACCTCCCATTTCCCTCCCCCTCCCCCGATCAAGTCCCTCTCCCTCATGAGCTTAAAGAGCAATCAGGGTTCCCTGACCTGTGGGAAGTCCAAGGACAGCCCACCTCCATCCAGGTTTAGTAAGGTGAGTATCCAAACTGCCTAGGCTCCCACAAAGCCAGTACGTGCAGTAGGATCAGAAACCCATTGCCATTGTTCTTGAGTTCTCAGTAGTCCTCATTGTCCACTATGTTCAGCAAGTCTGGTTTTATCCCAGGCTTT
>NC_022031.1:20051261-20063382 GCF_000317375.1 Microtus ochrogaster | reverse complement strand
TATTTAGCTTCTCTAGGATCGCAAATTATAAGCTCAATGTCCTTAAAGTAGAATTGTCTTAAATTTGCATTCTGAATTTTAGAGATAATCTCTGGAAACAAACAAACAAACAATAAATGGATGACAAAAGAAATAGGTTAGTGGGTGGAGTGCTTGTTGCTCAGATATGAGAACCAGAGTTCAGATCTTCAGTGCCTACACAAAAGTACAATATGAAAGCAAAGGGCATCTCTATTCCTGGTACTGGACAGGCAGAGGCAGAAGTATTCCTAGACTACCAACTAGTCTTGCTGAATCAATGAGCTCCAGGTCTGGTGAGGGGCTATACTGTAAAAAGTAATATGGAGATTGATTGAAAATGATGCTCAGTGTTGACTTCTGGCTTATAGACACACACACACCACAGACAGAGTAGGTAAAGCTGTGTGTCCATTTCCATCATATAATAAAGAAGAGTTTCCTGGATCAGAAGCTGGATTCTTTTACGTGACATGCATCACAATTAGGTAGGAAAGTGGCAATGAAAAAGAAGACTAGAGTCCAATAAGCATAGCTTTGCATATGGAAAGGCTTAATGTTCTCAAGGCTTTCAGTGAAGTTTCTTCTTCCTTTATGGAGAGTAGTATGATAGCGGACAGAAGACAAAATTTCCCACTGCACACTAGTGCAAGCATTCCCAGGATGATTAACATGTGAACTATGACGTTTATGCCAGTTCTGAGATATTAAGATATTTAGAAAGGATGAGAGCCGAATTGTATTAAAAGCTTGGTAGGAACTTGTCAGATGATGAAAAGGGGGAAGAAGAAATTCTGGAACAAGAGGACAACTGTGGATAACTACAGGGTTTTTTTGTTGTTGTTGTTTTCCACTATGGAATGTTGATTTTGCAGGGTCATATAATATAATAATTATGTGTCAACTGTCTGTATAACAGTTTTCGCCAGCTTCTTCCTGTTGTGATCATACCTGTGGTAATCAGCATATAAGAGCAACGCTGACTTTGGAGCATGGTTTCAGGGGTATGAGTTTATAATCTATTGATTCTGGTTATTTAAGGTAACAAGGCACATTATAGTTGAGGCGTGATGACGAACAAAATACCCTAAGTCAAAAAAGCAAGAGGTTCTCACAGTGGCCTTCAAATATCCACCTCTAATGACCTTTTACTAGGGCCCACTCAGGAAGGGTTCCAGCACTTCTCACTAATGTGAACCCAGAGGTCAAGCTTCTCCACATAGGCTTTGTGTTCAAGATCTAAACTTACAATTCTCCTCTCAAGATGCCTTGAGTAGCCTCCTCATAACTCCTTTTGTAAGATAGGTGTTTTTATTTTGGATAGAATTTGAAAATCCTAGTATCTTAACTTAAACATAGATGGAAAGGTGATCAGCCAAAATCCTCTCCAGGGTTGATATGCATGGTTAGGTATAAAAAGTGCTCTGTAATCTGGAAAACTAAATTCAAAAATCACTTACCGGACTGGTAAGATTCTAGCCATGTCTTGTATTTTATACTATGCCACAAAACTAAAATGACATACCCCAAACACAATATTCAATGGACACAGCTTTATCTCATTTTTGTGCAACTATGTTTTCAGAAAGTTCAACTTAATCAAAGTAATTATATTTAACAGAAGCTTCATGCAAAGATACTAAACACATGATACACATAATCTAATCTAACTCGTCAATCATTTTCATAAGGCAGACTTAGTAACTCAAAATCAGAGTTCTTCCCAAATAGTGAAATACCAATATGTAAGGTCTGGCTCTAGGAAGCTGCTATTCTTTCTCTTTGTCAAAAGAAATCTTTATTGGCTTGCAGCCAGAATTGGACAATAGGCACTTTTTCATTCCCAAGTGCCATCACTGAAGACCACTCTTTAATGCTGAGGAGAAAATCGCTAGATACCCTTAAGAATGATAATGTGAGGTGTGTGGGTTGTAAAAGGAGTACTCTTAACAATGTGACAAGAAATATACTTGAAGACATTCTTTTGCTTCAGGTACTTCAGATTACTGATTATTTAATTTCCTTCAAACCCCAACATAGGTTTTATACCAATTGTGGAAGTTTTAAAGTGATGACTATGAAATAACTGGGTTTGTGTTAAATAATAAATAAAAATTCAAGTAAAAGTACCCTAAGTACATCCAAACAATTTTGTGAATGAAATCTAAAATATAGGAGGATACATTAAGATGCCAGGGCTGTGTCCACTAAGCCATCACCAGATACAATTTTCAAGGATCATTTTGAAGCTACTTAATGCAGAGACTATGTTGAAAAGCTGTTATTTGGCTTTTTCAAAAGTACTCAGTAAATAACCTTCAGTCCAATTATGTTTTTCTTCAAGATAAAATCTTAGGCCTTTAAGATTTATAATGTTTTTTTTTCTGTCTTACTATCAAAGTATACAATGCTCCTTTTCATTTTTATAAACAAGTAAGTACTTGATGGCATATATATATGGAACGGATAACTATGAGTCAAGAGAAACAAGACACAGGGCAAGAATGAAAGTTCTCAGCTTTGTATATATATACACTCATTCTTCCTTGAGCATCTCATACTTTAAATCTAGGAGGTATGTATGTCCCAGTGAATAAATGTAATGAACAGGTAATTGCTACTTTCTCAATCTTTAGATTTGGCATAAAGCTTTTTAACCAATTTTAACCAACCCCCACCCTTTCATCTAAACCTCGATGAAGAGGTGGTGACTGTAGGTAAATTAAGTGACAGAATTTGAAACTAACATGTAAAGAAAATGAATTATCTAAAAAATCATTTTAAAAACTATTCTTTTTGCATTTAATGTGTAAATATAGTTTGATGGGGAACTATGTTTATGTCACAGTGTGACAGGGATTGCTCCATATGTGACTCAATATGTATTTAATACCAGAGTCTGGGGTAGGGCATGATAAAGCATACATGTAAGATTTCACCTGCTCTGTGACCCCAATAAATAGATGTACTTGCTCAGATGATCTAATTCTTTCTGTTTTATTTATTTAATATATGCAGTACTTAGAGTTATAGACATATTCCAGCAAGATACCAGTTTTTCTTAAACTAAACAATAAGAGTTAGACAGAGGATTGATAACCTTGCACACTCAGACATTCTTGGGAGGAGATGTAGATCAAATCAGATTTAAAGGGCAACCCAACAGAAATGGAAGAGAAAAAAAAAACCTCATGTCAAACTTCTTAATGTTTCATGGATTCTTTCAGTTTTCTAGGAACTGTAATGTTCTATTTTTTGTACATCTATGTATGCTGAGCATGTAAGAAGTAAATAATGAGTAGGGATAGTGTGTCAAATACAACTTACTAGGAAATTACTTTATTATTTTGGGGAATCATGTTAGTCCTAGTTGAAAGAGTAAAACATTTTCAATTAAATATTGTGTATCAGATACACGTGTCCATGTGCCATTTCAATAGGTAAAGAGTAATGGACATGGCACAGCCATAAGGCATTGATACCATTATAACTAGACAACTTAGAGCTTCACAACAAACACCCAGAAGACTCTAGTGTTCAAGGAGAGAGTCTGCTTTCAAGATGTTAGCTTCTCAAGACTGCTGTTTCAAACAAGGTCACTGTCCTGAGTAATGAGATCAATTGGGAATCTCTTCCATTCTCTATTGCCTGAAGGTCAACAGCCATCTGGTCTACCCATGCTCGATTTCCAACAGAGAGTAAAAACAGATTTTCTATCACATCCAAGAACAAAGGGCATGGCTGAATGATAGAAAATGTAGATGACACAGTTACCTTAGTCCATGAGAATGTGTATTTCAATTTCTGTAAATGAAATGAACTCTTCACCAAAGTGTCTTATAATGGAAATAATGAAATATACGGATCATTAGAAAGAAGGGAAATAGCAGGGCATAGATTTCCTTTTGGAATGAAACTACAAAAATAAGAAGGTTTTTTTTTTAGTAATAAATTCTAGAACTATCTTTCCAATATAAAGGCTAAATCCAACAGAAAGAATATTTTTACTCTTGGAAATTAATGAAGCACAAGTTATACACTTTAGAATTATGCATTTTTGAACTATTTTTCTATATTTTCATTGAAGTACTGTTACATTATGAACAGGGCACTGAACAACAGATTAAAATCACTGATGATGAGTGTTCTTTCATATTCTTGTCAGATCACATACTGATCTAGCAGCCATGTATATTTTCTGATTTCTCAGGCATTGATTAACAAATATTCCTTGATGATAAACTCTCCAATTGTTCCATAACAAAATTATAAACATTAGAAAACAATCACTCTTAAATATAATGCTGAACTCAGGTAAGATACCTGTATTAAATATTTCAACCACAACACACAATTTCCTGTGCTTGGTGAAATATTTAAAATAAATATCCAAGTATTAGGTGACTTGTTATTTCCAATTTATTTGAGAGATACTAATTATGTTACAATTAATTGCATAGGCTGCATTAAGACAATCCATTTAAAGGCTCAGTACTACAGGGGTCTCCATAAGAGCCCTAAGAAATTCCATTTTGCAGTATAAAGAGCATTATTAATGTTCAAAAATTAGAAAATATATATTCTTTGATCTTTATTCCTTATTGAAAGATAGAATTCAGATGCCAGGAATGGATTTCTCGTTAAATAGTTGATGTCTTCTAGAAGAGGATGTGATTAAAGAGAATATGCTGGTTGCAATAAGACAACAAAAGAACTGGAAATTTCTTTCCTGCTCACTTTCTTCTAACAGCTCTAACCTGTTTGCTTTGGGATTTTAGAAATTGAAAGAACAAGTTTCTGACCACAGAACTGAACACTTATGTTGGTAAGTCCAGTATTGAAACGGAACACATGCCAGAGACAGGCACATATTTCAGGGTAGGCATTTTGTACAGCTTATTTTAATTGATAGTTCAGCTTTGGGCACCTGCATAGATGCTTTAAAAGTGAAAGGAATTACTGGGTGCATGGAAGTTCTGTAACAAGAGATGTAGAAAGACGAATGGCTTTCTCTGATATTACAAGATGTTTCTGAGAGTCTCTTATTACATTAAATTATCATTTATATGCCTTCATTTATCTAGAAAATATTTATCAATAGAACATCATTAGCAATTACTGTGATAAGCAATAGAATTTTGCTTATGTTCACAAAATTCTGCAGTGGAGACTATAGATTTTCAGTAAGATTTTATTACTAGGCATTTGGAACCCCAAGCAGAAGTCCCAAAAGTCATTTATTTCCTTTTTCAAATAAGCTTCTGCAAGTTTTTGAGCATAGTAGTAAGGCTTCTAAGTAATAAAAATGAAAGGCTCAGATGAGTGTCGCAGACCTGGCTCTCAAGCTCCATCACATTTTGCTAGGTGAGTGAAGCATCTTTCCTCCACTCAGTAGGAATAGAACAAGTAAGGACACAGCAGGAAGACAGCCAGCCATCTGTAAGTGAAGAGATAGGGCTCTTGTGAAGCCAGACTCACCAGCACCTTGATCTTACAGTCCTAGCTTAGAGAACTATGGGAGAATAAATTTGTGTTCAAAGCACCCAGTCCGTGAAGGTTTATCACAGCAGCTCTAGCAAAGTAGGAGGAAAGAAACACAGTGACTATGTTCCCGCAATTATAAATTGCAATGAAATTTATGCCCTCTTATACTCTAAGTTCCAAAGTAAAAAACAAATGAAATACACAATGAAAAAAAAAAAACAGAAAATCATTTACTGTATGACAAAATGATAAATGTTATGGGAAAAAAGTTAAGTAGAGTTAGAGGCTGAGCAGGACTTTGAACAGTGGCTGGGAGTTTTCAGTAGGACAGTGGAGAAATCATCCTTAAGAAGGTGCCTGTGATTGAGCACTGGAGATGTGGAAATCAGTCAGAAGTATAAAAGGAAAACATTTCAGAGAGAATAAACCTTCAAAGGTTTTCACAAGGGACAGACTTAGATTTCTGAGCACAGAGTGACAAGCGAAGGAGATAGCCTGGAATGTGGCAACATCAGAGGAGACCAAGGCAGAATAGGCAACCTTTTGCGAAAGTTTGGAAACCAAGATAAAATCTCAGGAGTGGTAAAGTTGCCATTTACTTCCTCTGTCAGGGACATTTCTGTCTCAGTATCTGTGTGTCGTGTGCAACTTTAGTATATGAAAACAAGTACCTATCTGCTTCGAGTTTGATTCCTTTTTTAATAGAGCACAAGGTCCTTGAATGGTCCATTCATACACCATCTAGGTTCCAATCCCAGTTTTGAAGGTTTTCTACTCTCACCATCTTCTCTATCAAGCACATGATAAATTACTTTCTTATGGTGAGAAAATTAATGGTTCCTTATCAGATCTACCCCCTATTTAGTGCTGTAGAGTAAAACTAAAGATATTAAGAGGAGTCTAGCTCTGGAATTGCTTGAGGAAGACTACAGAATAAGGAAGGTTATAGACAAATAGACTGCTAAGTCCCAAGGAGGAGCTGGCAGGCTGAAGGTGGACTACAGTTCTAATTATGGTAGAAATGAGGAGGGCAGTAACCAAGCAAAAGAAATAATCTGAACAAAGAGGTATGAAAGTAAAAAATTTGTTGGAGTCTGTTTCTTGAACAGTCAAATGTTCATTGAAATTTCATCACAATATAAACATTCCAATAGAGTCGGGGAAATGATATTAAAATACAATTGGATTTAAATTCTTAAAGAAATAGTCTTAGACTCTTATGGATTTGAGTACAATATTGGTTTCTTTTCAAATTGCTGGGATCAAATGCTTGTCATGAAGTGACTCAATGAGAAAAGGTTTACCTTGACTCATGAGTCAGGATATAAAATTCACAATAGGAAGGAAGCATAACAGAGAGAAAATGAGGTAGCTGATCTCATAACACCCATGCTCAGTAAGCAGACATTGAGGAATGTGGGGAGTCAGCTAATCTTCTCCTCTTCCTTATTTGCTCTGCTTTTCTAGTTCATGGCATGATACTACTCACATCCAAAGAGGTCTTCCCACTCAATTCATTCTATCCGGAAATGCTCTCTTAGGTATACTCTGTTTCTCCTAGGTAACCTGAGATCAAGTTATAGTGATAATTAAGAATAACCAACACAAGTGAAAAATTCTTTAAATTAATTGATTATTTTCACCTTTGCTGAATTATCCTCACTCTTACACTTTGGGTTAGATGTTCACCACTTCATTTTTGTTTTGTTGAAAAAAAAACACACATAAATCCAATTACTTATTTAAACTAACTTATCTGAATGGTTTGCTCAATGGGAAAATGCAATACATAATGATAAGTCAGTGAACCGTGCATCATTTTTATAGTGGTGATTCCATAAAATGTTAACATGATGAAAATATTTTATGTTATTAAAACTTATCCGCTAAGTGTATTAGCACATCTCAGCTGTGGTGGCACCATAAGGCCTCACTGAGGTTCTTGTGGTGATATGGACATAAGCAAACCTTTGTATTCTCCACACATTAGAAGTACAGCACATGCAACACTTGCCATCACAACGATATTTAAGTTGCTGTTTCCTATACTCAGGCATTGTCCTTTGTGTTTGTAAAGTGTCCTCCTACATATAAAACTATATTCTTAGAGAATATATTGTGCCTAAACCCTGAGAAGTTTCATATATTTCCCTCGTATCACGTATCTTGATCATACTAAGAGGCCACATGGAGCCATTGACCTATAGAAAGATTGACGTAAGTGCCCTCCATATTTGTACAATAAAATTGTCTAACTGCACCCTTCTCAGAATGAAACCACGTAACTAAGAGACACTTGACCCTATACTTACACATACGTAATTTCCATAAGTAAAAGCAGAACTGTAGATAACTGTTGTTCAGATGGGAATATCCTTCTCAAGTCAGACAATACTTTTTCATCATCCACTCTTACTTCATCATATTATTACAGAATCCAGAGGTGGGCAGTAAGAAAGCAGTTGTGCTTTAGAATCCCATGGAGTCAGTTTCTGCAGCCCCCTGCTCTAGCCTGTTTTTAAATGTAATGATTCCACATCCAAAGCCTGTCTTTGGACCTCAACACCATTACCCATTCAGTTGACATGACCTTGAGTAGGTTGCCGTAGCTCTGCATAGGTATTTTCTCACCTCTAAAGTAATGATCATAATGGTTGTTATTTTTAGTCAATTTTCTATAGACCATAAATTCTGATACCCCAATATCTTCACCTCTTCAACATGACCTTGCTAATACTCTCAAACAGAGGTGTAATCCCTTTGAATCTGATTGGCCCAGTGACACTAGATAGAAACAAAAAAGGCAGTAGCACAATTAATTTTCATGTCTCTAGTTTGAAGTTTTAGACAGATGGTTATTATTTAGCCCTGTGCATAAACTGGCTTTGATAATTAAACAACTAATACAAACTAATGCCGGTCTGGCAAGTAAGCTCAGTGGGTTAGTGTACTTGCTGCCAAGTGTGATAATATGAATTCCATTCTTGAAACTCAAATGCTCAATGGAAAGAACTATAGTGATATAAACATTGTAGAAATAAACAACCACTGTCTGATTGCATTTAAGGCCCAGCCCCGGAGAGAGAATCCTTGCATGGCACTGTTTGGGTGGCCAATAACCCGAGACTAGATAGGCCATGAGCCTAAGGGAAAGCAAAATACTACTGCTCTGCTAGAGGAATATAGATATAAAATGACTCCTAATATGATGTGGGAGTCCCCTCTGTATGCTGTGAATACCACTGGTTAATAACGAAGCTGCTTTGGGCTTGTTGCAGCACAGAATAGGGCAAAGCAGGAATTCCATGCAAGTAGAGGAGGAGGGAGAACACACAAAACCACAAAATTGAAAACCTTCATATACAAGCAAAAGACCCATAAGAAAAAAAAATCATTGCTTACCTAGTCAAGAGTCCAGTCAACCGAGTTTTCATTGATTAGCACATTATGCTTTTGTTTGGACAGCTGAAGATCAACCAGGCCAGGCTCCCAGATCACACTAACCTGTTATTTTCACCATTACTACTTTCCGAAATCTAGAGCAGTCACTCCATTCATGGGCACATGACTCTCTGACACTGGTCACTACTATAATTTATCTCATATGACTTAAGCTTTCTTTTTAGCCTGTCCATATCATATCAAACTTTTACTATTTTATTATTTTTTATTAATGTTATATTTTGAGTAAGAACAAAGTTGGAAGAGATGGATATGTATAACGAACACCTCAGTAAAATCTTTCTTGCCTTTCATTGTAGGTCAACCATTTTAAGTTCAGAGAGAGCTATGCTACAACAAGGAACAGTGTGAGTATTTCCAACTGTGAAGACACATTATGCGTGTAAATGCCCACAGAAAGACATACAAATCGGAAGGATCAAGAGCCTTTCTGTGAAGACAACAGACTGGTTCCTTTCCATAGTTCTGGTGATCTGGTGATGCTCTGTAGGAAACTGAGCTCCGTGACAGGACAATACATAAACAAAATAGAAAGAAAAGAAATGGAGTCCCATAGCTGACAAAGTAAATTGCATCTCAGGCTGAAACCACACAGCATGGAAATTTTCCCAGTAACATATACCCAGTTTTATTTGTATAAGAAGCACAACAAATTCTATCAAACTACAATTTTACTGGAAAATTCATGTTCTGAGATGGAGAATACTGGCCATTGCTACATTTGAAATAAAAATTTTTTACTCTTCCACACAGGAAGAAAATCCTACAGTTATTTCCCCTTTAAAACCATAAAGCATTTTCATAAATAAAAGATATTCTTGAATTTCTCAGTTCTGTAGCATTTTCACAAAGTTTTATCTTTTATCAAAGGTAAGTCTTCCCTCCCCCATATTGTTGTAATTTGAGCCTACTAAACATTAAGCAGACATAAATTATGTACAAGCCTAAAAAAAAAATCTTTGATTAACAAGCCACAGAATTGCAGGTATTAAAATTGCCCCCCAGAGGGAGCCCATACCGTTCCATGAATGCATTAGCCATCTTCTTTGAATTACAAAGAAAAATTAATTAAAAAGATATGTTTATATGTAATGTGTGTCCCCCTGAGTTAATTCTAAAAGTCCCATATATGCAGAGTCTAATAAAAATGAAATTATGTTAGCTGCATATTTTACTTAAGCAATATGAGGCGAAAGATGAAAGCGGGTACTACTTAGCATTTTGTTCATGGGAGTCTCCTTGGTGCCCCAACAGTTCGGAATGATTGCGGTACTCTGTGCCCACTGGAGAGTTCTGGATGACTGAAATTCTTGTTTTGTCATCATTACTTCAGAAAAGAGAAATGGTGAGGTAATGAGGTTACTGTGAGCTGGGAGCCCGACCTGGCTGATCTGCTGGCCAAACCAAAACAAACCATGCTAATCAATGAAAGCTCAGCTGACTGGATTCTTGACTGGACAAGCAATAATTGTTCCTGGAGTATGGCATCCAGTTTGGATGCCACATTGATTTCTATTTGTCAGCCAAGCCATAGCTAGCTTACAAAGCAGTGATAAACAATGATTTGGGATTGCTATGAGCAGCTCTGCTTCCATTCTAGCTGCAAGATTCTGGGTTTAGTCATGTTCACAGAGGTTCTGCAGAGCTCGGGGGATAGGAAGATTCAGCAGCCTCCATTACCAAGGATTCATATAGAAGCTGAGAGATGCAGGCAGCCCTGAGGAGTGTTGGTCATTTTATCAAGCAAGCCTCAGGCAGAGTATTCCTGCCTGTCTGATATTTCAAAAGGCATGACCCTCATATCTCTAGATACGTAGAAGTGTAGAGTCAAAAGTATTCTGACATCCAACACTTTCCCATATTTTGTTTATTCCATAGATACTTCATTTTATTAGCTTTTATGCTGTTTTTGTCCCTCCCTCTGCTTTTCTTCCTCCTTTGGTTACCATGGAAACAATTTCCTTGGTAGGGGAGGAGCTTAATGGCATCTAGGAGTGTGGAGTAAAGTCAATTTATATCACGGTTTGTGAAATATTGAGAGTTTGTAATGGTTGTTATTGCCACATATGGTAAATCAATCTCTCTCTAGAGCAAATTTCTAAATATTGATATGAGTTCAGGAGTGATAGATTTATAGAGAACCATGCATTTCAGCAACTTGCCTGGCAGCCTTGAAGATCTCTGATTTGCTTGTTTGGATAGAAAATAAAGTTTGAAAGAGAAAAATTCACATTATATTTTAAATAGTCTATTTTTAGCTACCCAAAGTATCACCTAATCACTAAAATAAAGTATATAATTGTTTTAATAATGAAACCTAAGACATTCTATTTCATCACTTAGTTTATATAGATTTATTCATGCGTAGTTCTTTATGCTTAGCTTATACATAGCTCAGTTGCTATGCTGTCTTCATTCTTGGTACCGTCACTCCCATTTAAAATCAACTAGTCACTGCACTAATCCAGAACATGCCGTCTTTAAACACTTGTCACAGTATGTGTGCTTCACACAATCATCAAGGTGATTACATTTCCAGGTTTTAAAATAGCCTGTTTGTCCCTCTTGTCGGAGCCCAAATTTGTTTATTTGGTTTCACTTGCTGCTCGCTCTGCTCTCTGTTTTCTCTCGAAGAGTTGTTAATGATGAGACGACAAAATATTGGGTTATTTGTGCACTTGAAACAGATGCCACCTGAGCGGTGACAGGTATTTTTAAGTATAATCTGCATTCAGTTAACACTCACATTTAAAATGTTTCAAACCTTGGGCATATCCTTGTTCATTTGCCACTGAAATGAGTCACTGTTTGGATGCGGAGAGAGCAGGTGGGAGGGAAATGGGACAGCAGAGGTAGAACTATCGGGAAAGTGTGGCTGACTCAAATGATGCAGCCTCAGCAGCGACAGGGGATTCCCAAGTTTGTCTCTGAAGGGCTACCACCACATGACCCTGGTTTGCCTGTGCTTCATGAGTTGATCTACGGTGGCTTCCTGCTAAAACCATAATTTAGAAGCAGAATTGTCGTAACACTAGGGAACCTTGTCATGTCTGTAGAGATGCTTAGCATAATGTGTACCGCCTTAGCACCCTGGAGAAGTAAATTTCTGCCCAGAGAATGTCTCAAGCTAGTGCACAGTGCAGACCACATTGTAGCC
>NC_022031.1:20046460-20050182 GCF_000317375.1 Microtus ochrogaster | reverse complement strand
ATACAGTGTTCTGTCTGCATGCCAGAAGAGGGAACCAGATCAAATTACAGATGGTTGTGAGCCACCATATGGTTGCTGGGAATTGAACTCAGGACCTCTGGAAGAGCAGCCAGTACTCTTAACCTCTGATCCATCTCCCCAGCCCCAAGAATATCTTCTTTAGTTTACTCTTCACGACTGATCAGATTGAACTTGGCCTTGGGTCTTGGTTGGGCAGCCACATAGCACTAAAAGTCTAGTTTGGAGACACAGGCAAGAAATGTGTAGTTGTCTTGGCTCTCTTCTCTGATAGAACACAGGTCATCAAGGAAACTTCAAGAAACCAAGGGCATTCATTCAGATATCTCCAGTGAGCCCATTGCTGGTATATGCTGAGATCAAAGCATAGCTACTATTGTTTTATGTATTATTACTGCACCAATGAAGTCTGTGAAACAAGGATGTGTTCCTCTTACATATTGTAGAAATATTATGTATGTCAGAAACAATGAAGTCAATTTAGGGGTTATGAAACCTGAAAGGTTATTAAAAGAGTGTAGGTGTTTCTTTTTCTTTCTTTTTTACTTGGAATTTTCTCATTTTTTTTTAATTGACCATGAAAACTGGAAAGGATCTAATGTTTCTATGGTATTTTGTATCGTTATCGTTTGTTTTTCAGCTTTTGTTTTGATCAGAGAAAGGTGAAGATCAGAGAAAGAAATGTTCAGGAGATGACTATGGTCCAGTCTGCCAGTTTGTTCAGGCTTTAGCTAAAGATTGTGGATGAAGAGACTCTCTTCCGTGTAGAGGAGAGGTGCTTCATTTTTAAAAGTTTTAGTTTTGGTATCTTGGTGACCTAGGTCTGTGGCATGTTTTGTGTGAGTCCTCTACCTGGGCCATCTGTCAGAATGGTTAAATGAAGCAGTGGACATTTTCCTCTTTTTCAGGGAAAGAAGGATGGAAATAACGTTGTAATGACACTGAGAAGAGGAGCATTGTATTGTTTGGGAAGGAAGTTAAAGGTGTAGGTGGAGTTTAGTGACTTGTATAGAGAAAGTTGTCTAGATTATCTACAGAAAGAAAGACTGTAAGACAGGAAGCAGGCAAGTCTGGGAATGTAGAATAATAGTATTGTGGTCAGCTATGCGGATGTGGTGTTGATGTCTCAAAACATCCCTTTATTGTAGTGCATGTGTGTGTGGTGTGTGACTCAGGAGCTGAGAGGACCAGGCAGCACCTTGGTTTTCACAATGTTCTTATATTTATATTAGGTCAGAATTTTAAATATACATTTTAGATTTATATAGTTATACAATAGTGCTAAAAATGTTTTTATATCTGTTATCCTATTTTCCTCGTGATAAAATTGTACAAAATTATAGAATAATATTATAACCTAAATATCCTAATTGATAGAGTCAAAGTATTGCACATTTCTAGCACATAAAGTGGATCGGGTTGTCATTTTGTAGACATAATCACAACTTCCCATCTCTACTCTTTTTGTACCTGTATAACATCAATATGCTCCCTGTTGCTATAATCAGTTCAAGAATGTAACATAATGAAATTATGTAGTGTGTATACTCCGGCTTTTGTCTTTCAGCATATCTCTGTAGAGCTTCATCAAAGTTGTTAGATACATTGGCAGCCATTCCCTTTTACTGTGAAGTACTAATTCTTGGTGTGTATGCACTGCAGACTCATCTTCATTTCATAATTTCCACCAAAGGGCATTTAGTCTGGTTCCTGTTTGGGGCAATTATGAATTGCTAATCAAAATAAATTCACATTTTACAAATACTCTTCTATCAACTTTATGCATAGGAAAATTGCTAGGTTGTACAATCTTGACATTTTAAGAAAACTGTTAAACTATTTTCTAAATGACTGAACCATTTTCATTTCTAGTAGTTAAGACAGAGTGATTCAGTTTCTTTGGCATCCCAACCATCTTCTTGTGTCTGCTATTTCATATTTTATCAGATATTATAATAAATGTCTGTTCACTCTAGATAAGGTATTGATGATAGATCAAAATAAGAATTCAACCAAGGTCCAACTTGGTGAACTAATTAATGTATGGGTAAGTATGGTTGAGGGAGTAGTTCCAAGAGTTTGTGACCCCATAATAGCAATCAGTAGGATCATCACTGTGTCCCACCCTACTATGTATCAAGACTTCACAGAAAGTACAATATGGAGTTCTATTTTCAGGTAGCTTTCAACTTCCTATGTACTCTATCATTTTGTGCTTTTCAACTTCCTATATGTTATTTAATGATATCACTTGCAGCCATGAGCAGGGGCTAATGTTTGGCTCTGGGTCTTTGTATCTGCTCCCAATTAGTTGTTGAATGAAGCTTCTCTAATGGTGCTTGGGCTCGGCTCTGATCCACAAATAAAGCAGACTATCATTAGAAGTCATTCCATTCACTGTTTTTTGTTTGTTTGTTGTTTTGTTTTGTTTTTTGCCAGTCTTGTTTGGTTCTATCCTAGATCTCAGGGCTATCCAGCCAATAGTTCCCGGCCATTCAAGCAGTGTCAGGCATAGGCTCCCTCTCATAGCCTGAGTCTCAAGTTGTTTCAGTCATTGCTTTGCCACTCCCACAAGTTCTGAGCCACCTTTTCCCCAGCAAATCTTACAGGAAGGATTGATGGTGGAACATCGGTTCTCTGGTTGTGCTGGTGTACCATACCCACCATTGAGAATCTAGCCTGGTTACAGAAGATAACAACTTCAGGATACATATCCTCCTCTACTAGGAGTACTTGCTAGGGCCATGGTCATAGATTTCAGGTATTTTCTACTGCACTAGGTTTCCACATACATCACTCCCCACAATGGCCACCTATCAGAGTTGTAGCTCACCAAACTCTCTACATCCCTTCCTCCCCCACCTGATCCCTTGAGTTCCCATTCCCACAGGCCCCCAGATCACCCACAAACTCTATTCTATTTCCCTTTCATAAGGATACCCACACATTCTCCCCTAGACCGCTCCTCTTTCTTTAACTTTCTTCTTCTATTACTCTTAAAACCACGTTCACTTTTGTCCCATAAATTTGGGTATGCTGGGAAATCTCCTTCATGGAAATCTGGGAAGTCTTTAATTTCTTTCTTTCTTTCTTTCTTTCTTTCTTTCTTTCTTTCTTTCTTTCTTTCTTTCTTTCTTTCTTTCTTTCTTCATTCAATAGTCATTCAGTAGAGAGTTGTTCAGTTTCAATGAGTTTATAGGCTTTCTGTTGTTTCTGTTATTGTTGAAATCAAGTTTTAATTCATGGTGGTATGATAGGATGCATGGGGTTATTTTCATTTTATTGTAGCTGTTGATACTTGTTTTGTAATGACACATGTGGTAAATATTGGAGAAAATTCAGTAAGGTGCTGAGAAGAAGATACTGTCTCTTGTCATTGGGTGCAATGTTCTGTAGACATCTGTTAGGGCCATTAGGTTTATAACACCTCTCAGCTCCTGTATTTCTTTGTTTGGTTTTTAGTCTGGATCACTTGTCCATTTGTGAGAGTGGGCTATTGAAATCTCCCATTATCAATGTGTAATGGTGGATGTATGCTTTCAGCTATAGTAATGTTTTATTTACAAGCATGAATGTCTTTGAGTTTTGAGCAGAGATGTGAAGAATTGAAACACCATGTTGGTGGGTTTTTTCTTTGATTACTTTTGCTTTGACATCTATTTTGTTATGTATTATAATGGCTACAACAACTTGTTTCTTAGGTC
>NC_022031.1:20038821-20045710 GCF_000317375.1 Microtus ochrogaster | reverse complement strand
AGTGCTGGGATTAAAGGCGTGCGCCACCACCGCCCGGCGGAAGGTACTTTCTTTTCTGTTCCAGTATATTTGATATTCTGTATGCTTCTTGTACCTTTGTAGGCATTGCCTTGAATAGGTTAGAAAAAAATTCTTATTTTATTTTAATGAAATAATTTTTGGGGCCTTTGAGCTGGTAAGTATTGTCCTTTTTCCATTCCTATTATTCTTAGTATTGGTCTATTCATAGTACCCCAGATTTCCTGAGTGCTTTGTATCAGGATTTTTTTTTTTTTAGTTTAACATTTTTTTTAAACTGATATATCTACTTCTTCTATAATGTCTTCAATGCCTGAGATTTGATCCTCCATCTCTTGTATTCTGTTTTTGGGGCTCACATCTGTAGTTCCTGTTTGCTTAACTAGATTTTCATTTTCCAGAGTTACCTCAGTTTGTATTCTTTATTGTTTCTATTTCCATTCTGAGGTCTTGAACAGTATTATTTCTTCAATGGTGCTAGTTTGTGTTTTCTTTAAAGAATTTACTCATTTTCCTCATTTTTATTTGTTTGTCTTTTCCTTGATTTATTTAATGGATTTATTCCTTTTTTATTTAAGAACCTCTATAATCTTCATAAAGTTGATTTTAAACTCCTTTTCTTATGCTTCAGTTGTGTTAGAATATTCAGGCCTTACTGTAGTAGGATAGCTGGAATTTCATGGTGACATATTGCCCTGTCTGCTATTGACATATTCTTATGCATCTTATGCATCTAAGCATCTTGGTTTGGGGTGATTGTAGGCATAATTGTCGATTTCTAGATTTGTCTTTGTTAGATGGGTATTTATTCTTGGTTTCTGTTTTCTCTTTTGTCTTCTGACTTGTGTGGTCTTTGGTTGAGCAGAAGGTCTCCATCCAATTTTGGGTGGACTTCTCATGGCCAGTGTGGTCTATTGTCAAGCAGGATGTCTCAGCTCGAGTTGAGGGCAAGTGTTCTAGTACCCTGCTTGACCTCTGATCAAGAAGGTAGTCCCAGCTTAAGTCAGAGGCTAGAGTTCTGATGGCTGTGTGGCCTCTGGTCTTCAGGGAGTTTCTGCCTGAGTTGGGTGCTGGTGTACGGCAATAATGAAGGGAAGATTGGCTGGCAATTGAGCACACAGTCCACCTGTTTGTCTGGCAAGTGCAGCCCGTGGTTGTGAAGGGGGTGTCTGCCTGAGGGGCCTGATAGAGTGGGGGTGTCTGCGGGCTTGTAGCTCACCTGGTCTTTTGGCAGGTGTGGCCTGTGGTTGGACAGGGAATCTCTGTGTGGGGAAGGGGAGAAAGTGGCTGGGGTCCATAGGTGGCTACTTTATCTGGTCTTTTAGTAGGCATAACCTGCGGCTTTAATTTTTCCTTAGACATTTACTAGATTCTCCTTTTTCTTATCACTTTTGGGAATTTTAAAATAAGGATTTTGATTTCTTCTACAATTATCTGGCTAGGTACATTATGTACTTCACATTGTAGGGAACTGTGCTGGCATTGTTTGTGGGAGTCTGCTTTCCTTCTCCAAGTTGTCAAATTCATGTCTTATAGATCAGCATAGGGCTTTCTTCTTGCATTTTTCAATCTGCTTGTTTCGAATGGTATATTCAATTTCATTTGCAATATTGGCAACTTATCTCTTCTTTCTTTTGTCTTTTTTTTGTACTATAAGACGATTGTTAATTTTCTAGATTTTCCAGTGCAGTTAGCTTTTTAAAAAAGGTTCTTCAATGTAGATATATGAATCCTAGTCTGTGAGTTTCATCTATTTCTCTTTTTGTATTTATTATTCATGTCATTGTTCTTGTTTTGTGTTTCACCAATTCTTATATTCTTGATTGAAGAGCTTTTTATGTACAAATTTATGACATTTTGTTTCTTTCTAAGTCTTGCTTTAGTTCAATGCATTGTCTTTTAATTTCTCGCATACATGCTCTCTGAGATAAGTCATTTAGAGTAGTGCTATTCACAAATTTTAGGGATTTTTCTTGTTATTGGTATATTACTAGTTTCCAGTTTGATGTCTGGCATCAGAGAACACATGTTCTAAGATTTTGACAATCCCAATCCTGAGTTTTGTTTTATGGACCATGTTGCCCTCTGATTTGGTATATATCTTGTGGGCATCTAAAAAGAGAATGCATTGTTATGTTGCATAGCTATTCTATGAATATAGATTTCTTCCTTGCATTTGCTCATGTCTCAGTTCTGTATTTTTGCTAGTTTTTTATCTAGTTATTCTATCAGTTGTTGAGAAAGGAGTATTGAAGTTTCTAAGAATAACTAGAGATGTGTTTGTCACACTTTTTGACATGTGAAGTAAAAGTCCAGGTTTCCTCATGAGATTCTATTAATATCTAAAAAGAGAGAGAAAGTTGCTTGGTTGCTCTTGGGCAAAGGGAAAGTTTTGACTCTCCAGGTGGTCCCACTGGTATGGTATTGGGGGTGGCCTGTGGATGGTAGAATTTCAGGGTACTCTGCTTTCTCCAACAACTGTTGTTTCAGGAATGGTTGGAAGAGTCTTTCCTTTTTTTCCAATAGTAAGTGTGCAAATTCCAATCTGATGGCTTTGTCTTCAACATTATCTTGTTGGAGATTGCTGTAATACTTGAATTCAAGCTGTATTATATAGATATAGTACAACAAACAGCAATATATTGGCATAAAAAGATACATTGATCAATAGAATTGAATTGAAGACCCAGAAAGTACACACCTGTGACACCCAATTTTTGACAAAGAAAACCACACATCAAAAATACACAATGGAATAAAAAATGCTCAACAGATGGCAGTGGTCAAAGTGGATAGTTGCATTTAGAAGAATGAAAATAAAATTACCACCCTGAACAATACTCAATTTGAATAGATCAAAGACCTTACCATAACAAATACCCTAAATTTGAAAAGGAAATTGAAGGGAATAAACTTAAACTCATTGGCACAGGAAACAAATGATATAAAAATCAAAACCCATAATTAATGAGACTTCACAATGTTGAAAACACTTTCATGAAAAACAACACCATCATTTGGGAAAAGGGGTAGCCTACAGAATGGAAAAATATCTTTATGAATTTTTTACTTGACAAAGGATTATTATTTATAATACATAAAAAACTAAAAAACAAAATATCAAGAAAATAACCCTGTTAAAATGGGATACAATACTAAGCAGAGAATTCTCCAATTATGAAACCAGTATGGCTGAGAGGCACTTAAAAATTGTCCAACATTCTTACCCATCAGGAAATTAAAAATTAAAGACACTTTGAGATTTCACCCTATGTACCCTAAAAGAATGGCTAAGATCAGTAAAACAAATAACAGCATACACTGAAAAAAGACTGAAGGAAAAAAAGAACACTATTCATTGTTGATGCTATTGCATGATGTAGAGGTGCTGTAAAAATCAGTATGGAGGATATTCATCCTCAAAAACATGAATATAGATCTACATACCTAATGATGGATAGAACTTTTCACACTACCAGAGGAGAAAAAGGAATCCTGAATATCACCAAGCTGCAAAACCTATGAGTTGTAAAAGCAACCTACCCACAATAAATAGTAGTGCAATAGTGGTACAAATATTATAGGAGTAGCCACTCACTTTTTGATTGGATTTAAGGTTCACTCCATGTGATAGACCATGCTCAAAACTGCTGGAGTAACCAAGTACTTGAAACTTGACAGGTCATAATTTTTAGGGGAAAACATATTACTATTATTCTTCTAAAGGAGCACAGTAACAAAATAACTCCTAACGATATCCTGCTATCCCCATAGAGCAAGCATCACTTAGCTCTTATCAGAGAAGATTCTTCTTGAAATAGATAGTAATTAACACAGAAAACTGCAACAGGTATTATGCAGACAATGGTAGATGTTGAAGCATCAATCCTAAATCGATTGAAAGTTCAGAAATCTATGTAGAAGAGGAGGCAGAAAGCCAGAGGTGGAAGACGACTCCAAGGAGATAGTATATTTCAGACACAGTAAGGGAGATGCAAATATGAACTCACAGAGACTGTGACAACATGCACAAGACCTGTGCAAGTTAAAACCAGACAAAATCCATCACCCAAAAGAGGAAATAAAAACAGAGATCCATGCCTAACCTAGAAGCTATTTCTTTAAAAAAATAATTTATTTTATTTTAGATTTTTTAAAAATAAAACAAACTATCTTTTTAAAAATTTTATATACCAATCCCAGTTGCCACTCCCTCCCCTCCTCCGATTCCCTTCACTTACTGTCCCCCCTTACCCACCATTATCTCCTAAGAGAGGATAAGGCACATTGCTTTGGAGTACATCCAAGGCTCTCCCTAATATATCTAGGCTGAGCAAGGTATCCATCCAAAGAGAATGGGTTCCCAAAAAGCCAGTACAAGTAGTAGAGATAAATCCTGATACTACTGCTAGTGGCCCCGCAGTCTATCCTAGCCATACAACTGTCACAAACATTCAGAGGGACTAGTTTGGTCCTATGCTGGTTTCTTCTATGTCCCACTGGAATTAGTGAGCTCCCCTTAGCTCAGGCAAGCTGTTTCAGTGGGTGTCAGTGTCCCCATCATGGTCTTGACCTCTTTGCTCACATTCTCATTCCTCTCACTCTTCAACTAAACTTTGGGAGCTCAGTCCAGTGCTCCGATGTGGGTCTGCCTCTATTTCCATCAGTTGCTGGATGAAGGCTCTATGGTGACATTTAAGATAGTCATCAATCTGACTACAGGGAAAAGCAAGTTCTGGCACCCTCGCCTCTATTGCTTAGGGTCTTAGCTGAGGTCATCCTTGTGGATTCCTGGGAATTTCTTTAGTGCCAGTTTCTTGCTAGCCCCATAATGGCTCACTCAATCAAGGAATCTCTTTCCTTCCTCCATCTCCTCTATCCTCTTCCATCAAGTTCTCCTCCCCCCTTCCATTCTCCCACCATCCCCATGCTCCCAGTTTGTCAGGCTATCTTATTTCCCCTTTCCAGGTGGAAGCATGTATATTTTTCTTATGGAAGCTATTCCTCATTGATAGCTGTTGGGGATGGGAAAATCAGTCTTCTCCAAAATGACTCTGCTTCTTCCTTGTGATCATTGGCTACATTGGTCCATCAGGGTGGAGGGAGCAGAAGAAGGGTACATGGTTCAGAGACAGCTTTGGTGAATCTGATCAATTTTATTCCAGAGTTTATAGAACTGTATAGCATTGGAGAGCCCAAGAACAAGCCCTAATTTGTATTAAGAGGTACTGCTCTATCATGAGCTTCATAAGGCTTCTTTGTGGCCTTATAACAAAGCTCCTTATAATAAAACACAAGTCATAATTTCCATATGTGCAGCGGGGGAGACTTCCAGCAGGAAACTGTGCCAGGGGTCACACTAGAGATAAATCTAGCACCCAGGCTTAGAGACAGTTTTCAGATAAGTCAGTTCTCTCAGTCCAAGGACATTTTCAGATAAAGAGCAGGTAGAGACCTGGAAGTTTTGCTGGGGTGGAGGAAATCCCTTGTCACCAAGCTTTGGGAAAAGCTAAAAGGCCATGATAGACAGAAGCCTATAATCAGCAGTGCAGGTTGCATACCCAAGGGTAGGTGGTTGACACAAAGCAGACTCTATGTTTTGTGTGTGTGCTTTTGTTATGGTTTTTGTCTTACTGATTTTTGTTTTGTGTGTTCAGGCCTTCATTCTTGCTTTGGTTTGAGAGAGAAAGGGGTGGAGGACATACAAGTGGGGAGGGTCTAGGAAAAATTGGTAGAGAGAAAATAATATGATCAAAATATATTGTATGAAAGACAATTTCAATACATAAATGAAAACTTAAGACATAAATGTAGATGACATCCATAAGAGCCAAACACCTCCAATAGTTTATAAGCTGAAGTGAATAATATTCAGTATGCTTTCTTTAGTGTTGTGCAATCCATGAGTTTTCCTGGTTGTAATCTGCAACTTTTGTTGATATCAATAAAACATATGGAATGTGAAATTAAAGACAAGATGTATGTGTGGATAAGAGTCAAGGCAGCTGTGTTCACAGAATCTGTATGAAGGTATAACATAAGATGCTGAAAAATTATGTGTCTTGAGATGCCCCAAGGTAGGACAGCAGTATTTGTATACACTGGGTATTTATGCCTAAATTATATACTTGTAGAAGGAAAGAAGTAGACTGTTTAATTTCTGCACAATTTTCATTGATGGATTGGCATCAGGGCAGTTTTTCTGGAAAGTACCTTTCATATTTTGGTTCTCTACAACCTTCTAATGTCTTCTAGACTCATCATTTCCTTCAACTGTGAAGCATAATTATTCATTTATAGAAAAACATACCACTGCATTAGAGCCTCCATTGGTGTGTACACAGTAAAAATTCAACAATTACATTACATAAAATTAAATTAGCTCCAGCAGCTGTAATTTCCCTTTAAAAAGCATAGCAGCATACTGGACATGAAAGAATGCTATGTGAAAGTCATTATTATCTCTGATGGTTTTACTTATTTAATTTTTGATTCCCATAAGAATTAGGATGCTCTAATATATTCTCACATGATTAAAATATTTCCTGTTAAGCACATTTATTTGGCCTAGCTATCCTTTTTTATGACAGAGGATTTCTATATTAATGAGTTGTCTATCTCAACTGAATCACTAAAACATAAAAGTGCCTTAGAATCACATAATGATGTGATAACTATCAATACTAACTGATAAAAGCGAGCTGCAAAACAAATGGCTGACATGTGCTATCGGTTAAAAATGGTTTAAAAGATGGATATATTATGAATACTAGATAAAATACTCACTTCATGTTATGAGCATCTTCCAATTAGGAACTTTTCCTTCTGTCTTTCCATAGCATAATTGTAGTTTGTGTTCAGTTGAGTGCAC